>NC_045964.1:46956524-47256524 GCF_010909765.2 Amblyraja radiata | reverse complement strand
GGGTCTCCACCCGATACATGACCCATTCCTGAGTTACTCCAGCATTCAGGACCGGGAAAATGTGTGTAACCTGCAGATAGCTGTATTGATCCTTTCTGTTATTCCAGATTGCTTTTAACAGTTGTTGAAGATAGGGAAGTGGAGTGATGATGGGATTCTGCAAAGGGCCCCCAGGTGTGAAGGAGAGAAGAAGGAAACATTCGCAAAAAGAATTTGTTTCATTTCAAATTTATTTTCCTTTTTGCCTAGCACTTGAAGATAAATAGTGGTTGTCCTACAGGTTTAAGCATTTTGATCAGCAAGATAAGTAATTCCAGCCAAACTATGATTTACTTTCTTTCAGTTGGAAATATTCCTTGGACTAAAATAAATTTCCCTGCCAAAAATTCACTCAATATTCGATAAAGCATTCTACTTCTCCTGAGATTTTCATTCAATGTGAGATTCTATGAATCTGTAAATTGGCAATGTAAAATAGAAATAGAGCTCAGCATCAAACCATTCAACCCAGTGTCCGTGCCGAACGATGCCAAAGTAAACTAATCCCTTCTGCCTCCACATGACCCATACTACTCCATTTCACGCATAATCAAGTGCCTATCTAAAAGCCTCTTAAATGCCACTATTGTATCTGCTTTTACCACCGCCCCAAGCAGGGCATTACAGGCACCATCCAATCTTGTGTAAAAAAAACTTGCCTCACACATATCCCGTAAACTTACCTCCTCCTAATTTAAAGCTATGTTCTTTATATTTCCACCCTATGAGAAAGATTATATTCTTTCTGCATTCTGTTTGCCGTTCCTCCCTGTCATTGTGGTCAGCAGCATTTACATGGCCAGCGTTGAAAACCCTTGTCCAGGGCATATAGCTACCTATTTCTAAACTTATTGCAGAACAAATTGGAGTAAAATGCCCCTGTCCCACTTAGGAAGCCTGAACAGAAACCTCTGGAGACTTTGCGCCCCACCCAAGGTTTCCGTGCGGTTCCCGGAGGTTGCAGGTGGTTGCCGGAGGTTGCAGGTAGTAGAAGCAGGTCGGGAGACTGACAAAAACCTCAGGGAACCTCACGGAAACCTTGGGTGGGGCACAAAGTCTCCAGAGGTTTCCGTTCAGGTTTCCTAAGTGGGACAGGGGCATTAGGCAGACAGCTTTGGAGAAGACTATGCTATTTTATAAACAGCCATCCCCATGGCCAAGATGGGAAGTCTGCAGTCGGGTCCCGATCTAAATTGTTGCCTATCCATTCCCTCCCCAGATGCTGCCTGATCCATTGGGCTCCTCCAGCACTTCGTGCTTTGCGGCTATTTGTACAATGGGAAGTCACATGAGAGATGAAGCCTGTCATAGCAAGGTTCCCTTGATTTTGTTAGCCCGAAGAGCTAGATCTAACTCTCTCTTGAAAACATCCAGTGAATTGGCTCCACTGCGTTCTGTGGCAGAGAATTCCACAGATTCACAACTCTCTGGGTGAGAAAGTTTTTCCTCATCTCAATCCTAAATGGCCTACCCCTTATTCTGAAACTGTGACTCCTGGTTCTGGACTCCCCCAACACCGGGAGCATTTTTCCTGCATCTAGCCTGTCCAAATCCTTAAGATTTTATATTTTTCTATGATCTCCTCTCATCCTTTTAAATTCCAGTCAATACAAGCCCAGTCGACCCTTTCTTTCACCATATATTTAAGTATATCACCTCTGAGAGGAGTGGGACAAAGGGGCTGCCCATCCAACTATAAGAGTGTTCTAGACATGTGTAACAAAGAACCATTTACCTCAGTTAACAAGCAAATAGACATTTGTTAAAACAAAGACTGAAGAATTAGGTAAAATTATGACCCAATCTCCATTAGTGGAAGAGTCTAGGACCTGAGGGCACAGCCTCAGAATAAAAGGACGTACCTATAGAATGGACGTGAGGTGGACTTTCTTTAGCCAGAGGGTGGAGAATCTGTTAAATTCATTGCCACAGATGGCAGTGGAGGCCGTCATTGGGTAATTTTAAAAAGGAGATTTATAGGTTCTAGATTAGTAAGGAAAAACAGATCAGCCATGATCAAACTGCAGCGCAATAGATGGGCTGAATGGCCACATTCTGCTCCTATGTTTTATGACCCCAAAATGATGCAGAATGCAAGCATTAAAAAACAACACTCCTAACGCATTGGACCTAACAGAGATTGGACCTAAAGCATATAGCACATGGCAAATTTCCGTGCACCTTACAATGTTAAAGGCGTCACGTTTAAAAATGTTGCCCAGATGCTGAAAGGTTACCTTAATTAAAACCTGTTAGAAAGAACTAAAAACTATAAATTCAGGCGAGGAGTCAGAGGCAAGGTGAGGCAATAGGCGAGTAGATTGTGTCATGAAAGAGCTTCCCCTCGGATTATATTCTCAATGGTTGTTTCATCGTTCTTTTTTTGATAGATTTATGTTTGGATTGTTGGAGGAAAAAATTCAATCAAATCGGTTCACCAAACAACTTGTCAAGCTTAGTTTAGAGATACAGCGCAGAAACAGGCCCTTCGGCCCACCAGGTCCGCTCCGACCAGCGTTCCCCGCACATTAACGTTATCCCATAAGGGACAATTTTTACATTTACCAAGCCAATTAACCTACAAACCTGCAAGTCTTTGGAGTGTGGGAGGAAACAGAAGATCTCAGAAAAAACCCACGCAGGTCATGGGAAGAACGTACAAACTCCATACAAACAGCACCCGTAGTCGGGATTGAACCCAGGTGTCCGGGCGCTGCAAGCACTGTGAGGCAGCAACTCTACTGCTGTGCCTCCGTGCTGCCTAGTTGGTGTGGCGATTGAAATGACAACCAAGATTGTTGGAGACTTTTGTAAACCATCAGTGAGTGGCATAGTTTTAGTCCACAAACAACGAGCATTGGGTTCAAAATAAGAATAAGATCTTTCAAAAGATTAAGAATACAAAACTGAAGCATTGTGGTGAGATTGCTTCTATCAGTTGCTTTGTTGTAATGGCCCTCACTCACCACAGACTTGTCAGGTTAGAATCTTTCAGTTGCCGGAAGACCACATTTTAACAGCCTGCAGACTCAAGGTTAGGACAGGCTACAAAAGCAATTCAAAATGACAACAGAACAATTTCCTGACTGATCAAGCGTAGACTGAAGTGAAACCCATGGGATTGTGTACCATTTCTGATATGATATAGATGAGTTGGTCTGTGTGCATATCAAGACTTATCTGAGAAGCTTGTTTAAGACAATGTCCCTCAATTTTTCTTTAGTCTGTTCACAAATGTTATTATGAGACAGAATGTCACCAAGCATATTCTCTTTCCTTCATTTCAGTCTACAAATGGAGCGATTGATAGCAGAGTCAGAATAGTTTAGGAAGCTGTCAAGAAGCAATTGTTAAAGGGCTATTCAAAACTCAGCAGGACATATTTTGCTGAATTCCTGCTGAACTACAGAAAAATTCCACGTACAATCTCTAGATATATACATACGGGACACTTTATAAAGAGAAGACCACCACCATACCCACCATCCTGGCAGTAGGTTCCATACACCCACCACTCGCTATGTAAAAAGTTCCCATGCACATCTCCTTTAAACTTTGTTCCTTTCAGTGTATAACATGGAATAAAAACAACATGCAGTTTTAGCAGTTTTCATCAAGTGCTTCTCAATGATCCCTCATCAAACTGTTAAAGGGAGTTTCATAATAAAACAGCAGACTCTCCTGACAGCAATGTGGAATGTGTTTAGTTTAGTTTAGTTTACAGCATGGAAACAGGCCCTTCGGACCGCCGAGTCCACTTCGACCAGAGATCCCCGCAGACAAACACGCGCCTACACACACTAGGGACAATTTACAATTTTACCGGAGCCAATTAACCTACTAACCTATACGTCTTTGGAGAGTCGGAGGAAACTGGAGCCCCCAGAGAAAATCCACGTAGGCCACGGGGAGAATGTACAAACTCCGTACAGGCAGCACACGTAGTCAGGATCTAACCTGGGTCTCTGGCGCTGTAAGGCAGCAACTCTACCGCTGCGCCACCATGCTGCCCCTGTGTTGTCTGTTCCATGTCTTTATATGCACTTGTATTGTGATTCTAGTGACCGATATTTTTTCGTATAGTGTGCCTGCTTGTCAATATAACAGTGCCACAGAGATTCTGGAACATTCTGTTTGCAGAAACCCATAAAGGCTCAACATGCAAATAGTATGCAAAGTGCATTTTTTGGATATATATATTGACTGTTCCTTGGTGTCTTCTGAAGACATTACAGATAACATGAGGGTACACAAAAATGCTGGAGAAACTCAGCGGGTGCAGCAGCATCTATGGAGCGAAGGAAATAGGCGACGTTTCGGGCCGAAACCCCCCATCAGTCTGAAGAAGGGTTTCGGCCCGAAACGTCGCCTATTTCCTTCGCTCCATAGATGCTGCTGCACCCGCTGAATTTCTCCAGCATTTTTATGTACCTTCGATCTTCCAGCATCTGCAGTTCCTTCTTGAACACAGATAACATGAGGTTTTGTAAGCAGTTTATTGCATACAGTCTGTTTGTTTTTTCGTCTTTTTTTAAATTTTGAGTGTGTTTTAGTGTGTTGAGTTTGAGTAAATGTTCTCCGGTTTGTTTTATGGGGGGGGCGGGAGGGGGGGGAGAGAGGTGGGAGGAGGGGGGGAAGGGGGGAGGGGAGGGAAGGGGGGGAGGGCGAAGGGGGAAGAGGGGAGCAGGGAGCGGGGAGGGGGAGGGGGGAAGGGAGGAGGGGGAAGGGGAGGGGGAAGGTGGGGGGAGGAGGTGGAGGGGGGGAGGGGGAAGGGGGGGAGGAGGGGAGGGGGAGAGGGGGAGGGGGGGGGAGGGAGAGGGATCACCTCAAATGGCTTCAGGTCATATGCAATAATCAGACAGAGTTATTTATTTGCCTGCCTGATTATTGCATTTCACAAGAACTATATTTAACAGGCTGTCCAGGCATAGATCTATATTTCATGTCCATCTCTGCATTTGCTTTCATGCTGTTTTCTTGACATTGTCATGCTTGAGAAGATGTCAATTAACTGTTCTACAGAGTACATCTGGAAATATGCTAATTTACCTGCAAGTTGTGGATTGTTAAGGCTGATGGTACCACATCATTCCTCAAGCCAACAGTATTTCCACTTCCTCACATTCAAATGGATCTCCACACCATTAGTGCAATGTGACACACCGGTGTCGGACTGAATATATTATGTCCTTCCAGCGAAAGAGTGGTCTGAAGTCACTCAGACAAAAACCACAAATTTCAAGGGAGAGTGACAGGACAAGAAATTGTGCAGCTGACAGATGCAGACAAGGGCGTGGAAGTGATTGGCACAGCTGTGTCTCATTCGGCTGGAGACTTCCAATTAAGTGATTGCGCAGTCCGAAATATCTCTGGGATACGTGCTGACTTTATTTCATCAAATGGTCAACCATATGGAGTCTGATTATGATCATTGTCATGTCTGTCATTTTGCCAAAAACTCATTCATATCCACATATTTTTGTTTCCTAGACATTTCAAGCTTAAGGGAAAAATCTGAGGACATGCCTGAGGATGAATCCACAGAGGACCTTATTATCCCTGTGGGTGAATCATCATTCAGCTTTCACATTGAGAGATTCAGTTGATTGCCCACATGTTGAGTGACGGCTTGCACTTGAGCCTGAAGAGGAACAGTTGTGCAAAGGTACAGCTAAATACGTAAATGGAACAATGCAAATATTAACTTGCAGGAAGGGTGCTGGTTTACAGCGAAGACACAAAATGCTGGAGTAACTAAGTGGCACTTCTTACCCTTTCATATCTCTAGTTTCCCTCTCCCCTGACTTTGGTCCTAGACTCTCCCACTTGTGAAAACATTCTCTCCACAGCCTTGGTACATGCTGCAATGCTGTAACACTATACTCTCGTAATTTTCTCTTTGCACTTGTACATTTTACTAGTCTCTGGTAATTTTCACGTTGTACTGGTCACTATACCCTGACAATTTTCTCTGCACACGTATATTTTACTTGTATATGGCTTGATTGAACATGTATAATATGATTTAATGAGATAGCATGCAAATAAGGCTTTTCACCGTATCATGGTACACATGACAATAATAAATGAATACCAATACCAATTATAGATTTCTCTGCATTCATTAGCTCACAATCTTCCTTCTTTTCGAATCCCTCCATCCCTCCTCCCTCCCCACCTCTGCATTTTCCCCCATTTGACATTTTTTTCCACCAAGGATATTCAAATTCAAAATTGTTAACACTTCATTCAATGTGATCTCAGGTGACTGTGATGGCATTGAACTAAATGGAAGGTGCACCAAAGCAATGTTGTTCTCGTGTAGGATAGCAATTCAGTCACAAAAATGGACATATATTCCTTGCGACAGACACATACTATCAGATGTGCGTGAAGCTATTTTAAATCAATGTTGCACCTCACATCTTCTGCTCTGTCATCAACAGCTACTAACCGAACACATCAATATTGCTCGCAAAGAGGAGCAATGAGTTGTAAACTGGAAGAATTATACAATAAATCGGTATAATTCCCAGAAATAGATGGTTTTGTTGAGTACAACATCAACAGGAGTCTAAGGTGTCAACAATTTCAGACTTGCAAGCAGGGATACAAATATTGGAATTACCTCAAGGTCAATGTTGGTATTGATCATTTGCTTGTAACTGTTGACAACTATGACAGATTCCCTGTTGTAAATATTGTCAGTTGAACAGCTTTGCAAGCTATCATCCCAGAGTTTGATCATGTCTTCATGCTGTTTGACGTTCAGCAAACTACGAGGATGGATAACAGTCGACTGTTCAACTGTGATGACTTCAGAAAGTTAGCAATGCACGCTCAGGTTCCACAACTGCCAATAGTTTGTTCGCTCGTGTGTTAGACGACGTATAGCTCGCTTTTGGCTTCTGTCGTCGTCCAACATGTTGACAGAATTGGTCGCCCGATGCGTCACTGGGTGCATCGTGTTGTCGTTTCCGGGGATTGCTACGAGAGGGCTTCTATCATGATCCCCACTGCCAATAGTGAACACTCTGTACTGTTCGTGCCGACGGGAATGTACCAACTGCAGGGCACCTCCACACCCAATGGAATGAATGCTGAACGCTTCACTACCTTCTTGGTGGCAGTAATAGGTGTTACACTCACATTGTCGGGGAAATGATTGCCACTTCTTCTGATTCCACGTACCAGAAATTTATGGGAAGCCTTACTGAATCTGTACTTGTGAACTGATATTAAACTTCATCGTAATTTAGTTTCGACATGCAACGTATAAACATGCCCTTTGGCCCACCGAGTCGGTGCTGACCAGCAATTACCCATACACTTTCTTTCTGACTCAATTGGGGCAATTTGTGCAGAAGCCAATTAACCTACAAACCTGTAAATCTTAGGAATGTGGGAGGAAACCAGAGCACCAGGGAAAACCCATGTAGCCACAGGGAGAAAGTACAAACTCCGTACAAACAGCAACCATAAGTCAGGGCCCGCACGGGAGACTGGTGACTAAAATTAGAGCACATAGTATTGGGGGTAGGGTGTTGACATGGATAGAAAATTGGTTGGCAGACAGGAAGCAAAGAGTAGGAGTGAACGGGTCCTTGTCAGAATGGCAGGCAGTGGCAAGTGGAGTGCCGCAAGGCTCGGTGTTGGGGCCGCAACTGTTTACCATATATATTAATGATTTGGAAGAGGGAATTAGGAGCAACACTAGCAAGTTTGCAGATGACACAAAGCTGGGTGGCAGTGTGAACTGTGAAGAGGATGTTAGGAGGTTGCAGGGTGACCTGGACAGGTTGAGTGAGTGGGCAGATGCGTGGCAGATGCAGTATAATATAGATAAATGTGAGGTTATCCACTTTGCCGGCAAAAACAAGGGGGTAGATTTTATCTCAATGAGGTTAGGTTAGGTAAGGAGGAGGTGCAGCGAGACCTGGGTGTCCTTGTACACCGGTCACTGAAAGTTGGCGTGCAGGTACAGCAGGCAGTGAAGAAAGCTAATGGAATGTTGGCCTTCATAACAAGAGGATTTCAGTATAGGAATAGAGGTTCTTCTGCAGTTGTATAGGGGTCTGGTGAGACCACATCTGGAGTATTGTGTACAGTTGTGGTCTCCTAATTTGAGGAAGGACATCCTTGTGATTGAGGCAGTGCAGCGTAGGTTCACAAGATTGATCCCTGGGATGGCGGGACTGTCATATGAGGAAAGATTGAAAAGACTAGGCTTGTATTCACTAGAGTTTAGAAGGATGAGGGGTAATAGAAACATATACAATTATAAAAGGACTGGACAAGCTAGATGCAGGAAAAATGTTCCCAATGTTAGGCGAGTCCAGAACCAGGGGCCACAATCTTAGAATAAAGGGGAGGCCATTTAAGACTGAGGTGAGAAAAAACTTTTTCACCCAGAGAGTTGTGAATTTGTGGAATTCCCTGCCACAGAGGGCAGTGGAGGCCAAGTCACTGGATGGATTTAAGAGAGAGTTAGATAGAGCTCTAGGGGCTAGTGGAATCAAGGGATATGGGGAGAAGGCAGGCACGGGTTATTGATTGGGGACGATCAGCCATGATCACAATGAATGGCGGTGCTGGCTCGAAGGGCCAAATGGCCTCCTCCTGCACCTATTTTCTATGTTTCTATGTTTGAATCCGGGTCTCAAGCGCTATAGTGCAGCAACTCTACCGTTGCGCCACTGTGCTGCCCCTAATCTTCCTCACCGATTATACATTTTTGCATTGGGCTTTTAAATAATTTTGAACTGGATTTGGCTGAGTCTGTATCTGTCACACAGGCACAACTTGGAGAAGCAAAACTTGCTTAAATGAAATTAATCAATCAGAATCCACGCACATTCTTCCCACCCATAACTCACATCTGCATTGATATGAGCTTCATACTGTAGCTTTGAAGGATTTGGTCATATATCAACATTTATATATCAGTTTTAGAACTGCTGTGAAATTTGGATAAATCATTTCATTTGCAATTCCTTGTTTTCCTCACTATTCCTGCCACTTTGATAGGACATTTCAAATCTCAGCGCAACGGCAATCCCATTTTCCAACTAATCACGGGAGGATTGCTGATATGAAGTCAAACAGTTAATTGGCAAAACGTTTCTTTATAACCATGTGTTCCTTCCAACCGTTATCCTACTCAAGCATGCATTTATTGAAAACAGATACATAGAATTTGCAGTGAATACACTTTATCCAGTCAATTATGTTTGCACTGGCAAAAAAAAAGTATTTAAATCATCAATGTTGTAGAATGGAGCTGCAAATGATTTATATAAATCAATATAATTGCACTAGGATTTTGATAGCATCTGCCATTTGCCTTGTAAAAGATGTAACAGATGTGCTTTCAATATAACTAAGGCCATTTCTTGTAAAATCTGTCCCTGGTGGGCACTTTTCTCTAATGTGTAACAGCAGTAAGTTATACGGGGACATTTTAGGTAGGTTTATTCATACCGTAACAGGACAACAAAGAAACATATTAAAGATATAAAATAAATCAGTCTGAATAAGGGTCTCGACCCGAAACGTCACCCATTCCTTCTCCCCAGAGATGCTGTCTGTCCCGCTGAGTTACTCCAGAATTTTGTATCTATCTTTAAACCACCATCTGCAGTTCTTTTCTACATAACATATTAAATAAATACTTTTCCAGTTGTATGCTAATCTTTCTTTGTTCTAATATTACAATTGTACCATTAGATGTGGCCCTTGTGGCTATAGGGATCAGGGGGTATGGAGAGAAGGCAGTTGGATGATCAGCCATGATCATATTGAATGGCGGTGCAGGCTCGAAGGGCCGAATGGCATACTCCTGCACCTATTTTCTATGTTTCTATGTTTCTAAGAGGGCAAATAGTGAGCAGTCTTCTCAAGTTCAAGTTCAAGTTCAAGTTACTTTTATTGTCACATGCACCAATTGCTACAGTGAGATTTGAGTTACCATACAGACATGCGAATAAAAAAGAACACAATACACGATAGAGTTTAACATAAACGTCCCCACGCAGCAGAATCAACGTTTCCCACTGTGAGGGAAGGCAATAAAATACTTAAGCTATTGTATAGTGCAATAAATTGCAGTTCAGTGAAAAATAAGGTACAGTGTGAGCCTCTAAAAATCTTAAAGTGTAGTTCCATCGAGTTCCAAAGATGTACAGGTTTGTAGCTTAATTGGCTTCTGTAAACTGTCCCTTGTGCATAGGACATCCAGTAGAACACCATGGACCTCTTGCACTGCCATGGACTTGGTCTTTTTTCAAATTATGTTTTGCATTAATGTCTTGTTTTTGGTACAATCAGTTTTCTTTTCATTGTTTTGCAGAATTCTGTTTGTAATCTATGCATAATTTATGTTTGTATGTTTGAAAACATGTGCTTGTGATGCTGCTGCAAGCTAGATTTTCATTGTACCTGTACTCACCGTACTTGTGCATAGGAGTATAAACTAGAACTAGACTGGATTCCAGCATCTGCAATCTCATGTCCATGCTGTGATCAGAGACTAGTGGGTAGGGTATGGTGAGGTGGGGGGCTTATGGAGGGTTGGGGAGAATTTTATTCCCAGATAAAAGTTTCAAAAGTTGTTGGTACAGTCTTATCCCCTCGCAGCAGCGAACCAGACCTACTGCCACACATGGCTGAAGGCGGCCCACCACTGGGTCCCTCTTCATTCTTGGTGCCCCCGCTGGGTCCCTCTTTGTACATGGCAGCACACCCGCCGGTTTGCTCTCGGCCCACCGATCGTTCAACTGTGCAGTGTATCCCAGGGGCCTTTCAATGTGGAAACAACAAATGTGTTCTCAAGAGGCAGGTTGACTGTACAATCTTATTATTAGGCCACGCACTTCCAGATTTCAAGTTCACATTTATTGTCACATGCACAAATTAACGTACAGTGATATTTGAGTTGCCATACAAGTAAAAAAAGAATGCAATACACAACCATTTTAACATAAACATCCACCACAGTGGAATCAACATTCCTCACTGTGATGGAAGGCAATAAAGTTCAGTCATCTTCCTCTTTTGTTCACCCGTGGTGGTCGGGGCCTTGAACCATCAGCACTGCCTCTGCCGACGGCCCGATGTTAAAGCCCTCTCAACGGGATGATGGAGACTCCGGCGTCAGGATGGAACGGAAATACTATGTGGCATGGAGCTCCCGAGTCAGACTTTTCTTCCCGGAGACCGCAGCTTAACGATGTTAAAGTCCACAAGCCCTGCGGTCGGAGCACTTTCACAACGTTCCTCGGCAAAGGACTGCAGCTCCGCGATGGTAAGTCACTGCTGCGCTTGCCACACCAATCCAGTTGTTAGGCTGCGGGGAGGGGACGGCGATGTGACACAGAGAAAGATCACGGAGAAAGATCACATCTCCGTCGAGGTAAGTGACTGAAAACGGTTTCTCCCTATTTCCCCCTCCCCCTCCCTCATCCCTACATAAAAACATACCGAGAAACATTAGAACATACATTTTAGGCATACTAAAAATAACAAAAAAGTCGAAATAACACACAGCTTGTTGGTGAGGCTGCCATCTCTGCACCACCCAATGACGATTTAAACCATGTTCAAAGTATAAACCTGGAGCGACAGGTTTTCCCAGGCTTAAAATAAGCCCGCAACTAAAGAGAGCCGAGGACTAATTCGAGGCAAAGGCAAGTACTTACCACACTGCTTGTTGGCCAGCTGCAATAGTGGTTTCTCAGGCTCACTTAGCCTATCATCTCTGCCTATTTCAGACCCATCTCCAGCAATGCCTCAGCCCTCACTTCTGTAATGAAACAGCAGCAGCCTAGACAATAACCTCAAATCCATGAATAAATGGGACAATTCAAGGCTTCTAACAATAAGAATACACAACGGATGAACATCAAAGCTTCCCTGTATATTTGGAATGGCCCTAATAGATTAACAATAGAAAAAGTAAAATCACTACTCATGGAAGAATATTGTCACCATACTTAAGCATAAGACGGTAACATGACTTGTCTTGACTTGAGAAAAGAAAGTAGAGAAGTATAGATCGTTTAGATGGACATCAATTGTAACCAAAATGTTGTCATCTACTGTATAAAGGATATGGGAACAGAGCACTTGGAAAATCACAGCCAGGATCAACACTGTTTTATGAAAGAAAAATGGTTTTGATAAATACAATGAGGTTTCTTGAGAGATGAACGAGAACCATTGAAAGGTGTTTGTCTGGAATTTTAAAAGGCATTTAAGAAGGTGCCACACAAAACATGTTTTTTCGCACAGTAAAGGATTAAGAGGTGGAAAATATGAGGACAGATCAAAGATTGGTTTCCAGGCAGAAAGCAGAGAGTAGGAATAAATAGGTCATTATCAAAATGGCAAGTTGTTAATTGAGAGGGGTAGGGGAGTCACAAGGTTTAGTATTAGACCCTCATCTGTTGATCTATATTCAGTGTTATTTGAAAGGACAGAGTGTAATGAATTCAAGTCGCATGAAAAACATAGTAAAGTGGGAAAGAGAGATCTGCGGTAGATTCAACTGCTAACTGAGTGAAGAAGAAAGAGGCAGAAGATAAAGGCAGAAGGGATTTGTGGATGGAATAGCAGACCACTTCATCTTTAAACTAGCATTTCATTGAATAGAAGGATCTGGGATGTTGTTACACAAAATGCAGAAAATTAACATGGAGGCCTATCAAATTAATATGCAGGTCCAGCATTTAGGAAGGCAATTTGGTTAGCAGCTAGTATTGCAAAAGGCGAGAATGGAAATGCAAGGAATTTTATTTTATTTTAATAATAATAATGCATTTTATTTGCTGGCGCCTTTCTGGATACCCAAGGACACCTTACAGGACATAAAATCACAATACATTTATCAATATTAAAATCAAGTTGATTAAAAACAAAAAACAAAAAAAACAAAAAATACACAAAACATTTTAAGTCATTAAAATCAGGGTGAACATGGTGGAAGTTATGTCGAGTATGCTAATCTAAACAGGTGTGTTTTGGTTGTGATTTGAATTGATCGATAGTGTCCAGGTGACGGATGGGAGGTGGGAGAGTGTTCCAGAGACGTGGGGCAGAGCAGCTGAAGGCTCTGGCATCCATGGTGCTGAGTCTAAATGTGGGGACAGTTAAAATTGCAGCTGAGGAGGAACGAAGTGACCGGGAAGGAGTGTAGGGTAGCAGCAGGTCAGAGAGGTATTGGGGAGCAAGGTGGTGTAGGGCTTTGAAGGTCAGCAGTAAAATCTTGTAGTTAATCCGGTGATGCACAGGGAGCCAGCGGAGCTGAGTGAGGATGGGTGTGATGTGGTCCGATGATCTGGTGCGGGTGATGATCCGGGCTGCAGAGTTCTGAATGCATTGGAGGCGATGAAGAAGTTTATTGGAGGTGCAAGTGAGGAGGGCGTTGCAGTAATCGATGCGGGATGTGACCAGAGCGTGGATGAGGACTTTTGTATTGTCTTTGGAGAGGGAGGGGCGGAGTCTGGAGATGTTGCGGAGATGAAAGTATGCAGAGCGTGTGATATTGCTGATGTGGGGGCCAAAGGAAAGTGTACTGTCCAGAATGACGCCGAGACTTTTGACATGGGAGGAGGTGGGTATGGGTGAGCCATCAACTGAAATGGTGAACGGGTGGGTTTTGGAGAGTGTGGACTTTGAGCCAATTAGCATGATTTCTGTTTTATTTCCATTGAGTTTTAGAAGGTTGCGTGACATCCAGTTGCTGATAGCTTGAAGACAGGTGGTGAGGGCAGTTGGGGGAAGGGAGGTGTTTGGTTTTGTGGAGAGGTAAAGTTGTGTATCATCGGCGTAGCAGTGAAAATGGAGAAAGCTGGGGTAACTTCACAGTTACAACACTGGGCGTAGTTCTGGTTTGTTGATGTTAGAGAATGCCTGGGATAGGATGGGGATCAAGGTTGATCAGGTGACGCATTGCGTTCGGCACTGTCGAGTTAATAGATGAATGATGCCCATCAGTGAAATAAAAAGCACAAAAGAACACAATAGAAAACAGGCAGGATGCAGAACAGAGTAACTGCTCAAAACTGGAACAAAAGTGAATGCTGGGATTATCTGAAGGGTCAGGCAGAATCAGTGGAGAGAGAAATAAATGAGATAACATTACAGAAGGATGATGTTACAGGCAATCCCGACACAAGCAGGAAGTACCAGCTATCTGAAAGTTTTGAATTCAGTCTTGATTCTCATGGGCTACAACAGGACCAAATGGAAGATGAGATGCAACACTTTAAGCTTACATCGGGCATCACTGGAGGTGAGAGCAAAGGCAGAAAGTCAGAATGTGTACAGTATGGAGAATTAAAGTGACGTGACTGCATGCTCAAAGCTGCCCCTCTCAATTGAATGTAAATGTTCTGCAAAGCAGTTACCCAATTTGTGTTTGGTTTCTCCAATGTGGAGGAGACCATGTCAGAAGCACCAGATAGCACCAGCACAAGTGGAAGCAAATCTCTGCTTCAGCCTGAAGGAATATTAGGGACTCTGGACAGTGTGTAAGGCCAAAGTGAAAGGACAAGTGTTGCACCAAAAAATCTTTAGCATTGACAGCAAACCTGAAGTGGCACAGGCTCCCACTTCAGGCTTTGTAACATCTAGCCATGCAAGAGGGCACAATGCAACACACAATGTGGAGACAGAAGAGAATTCGGATGCTGGAGTCTCGAGCAAAGAATAAAGTGCTGGAGGAACTCAGCAGGTCAGGCAGCATCTGTTGAAGGCATTGTACAGATGATGTTTCATTTCTTCAGACTGATGAAGGGTCCCATATGTATATTTGAATGACTATATTTGAATGATGTTCCTGTCATTGTTGAATAGCTGGCAATGTATGCAAGCTGTGAATTGCAGATATGAGTATCGTTATTCAAGAAGGGCAGCAAGGACAATCCAGGGTGGGAGACTTCAGGGTGGGAATGTTACCGGAAGGGATGGGATCTACTAGCATTTGAATAGGAACAAACTAATTAGGGATCGTCAGCATGTCTTTGTGCATGGGTAATCTTGATAGTTTTATTGAAGTGGTCAACAAGATTTGATGAGGGAAGGTCAGTGGACGATGTCTATATGGATCTTAGCAAGGCCTTTGACAAGGTTCCTCATGGTAGGATTGTCTCCAAGATGGAATCCAAGGTGAGCTGGCCAAATTGATTCCAAGTTGGCTTGGAGAAAAAAGAGGTTGAAAAAAAGGGTAATTGAGGAGGGTGGTTTTTCTGAGTGACGGCCTGTGACCAGTGGGGTGCCATGAGGGTCAATGCTGGGTACCTTGCAGTTTGTTGTATTCATTAATGACTTGGATGATAATGTGGCTAACATTGCTACACCAAGATAGGTGGCCTAGTAGAGAGTGAGGAAGGCTACCCAAGGTTACATTAAGATCTAGATCAGTTGAGGAGGTGAGCCAATGAATGGCAAATCAAATATGACTCTGGCAAGTGTGAGGTGTTGCACTTTAGTTTGTCAAACCAGGGTAAGACTTACCAGTAAATGGTAGAGCCCTGAAGAGTGTAGCATAACAAAGTCATGTGGGAGTGCAGGTGCATGGTTCCCTAACAATGGCAAATTCGATCGAAGTGGGGAAAGAAAGTGTTTGGTATCCTAGCCTTCCTTGGGAAGAGTATTCAGCATCTCACGGCATGAATCTTATTAATGACCATCACAGCCTCCTCTTCCCATTGCCATTTTGGTGTGTGTCTGAAAGATATCCAACCTCTGAGGTATATAGACATCTATTCTGCACCAAAAAATACAAAGCCAGCCTTGTGAAAAGAAAAAAAGAACAATAATGATGAAAATTAGTTGAAAGCCACCTGCCAGTACCTTCACAATGCACCTCCACTTGGGGATGTGAAATGGTCTTAACTTGGAGCGAAATAGTAATTAGTTCTGAATTCTCATTGCTAAAAACATGTCATTATTTCTCACTTACCCAAGCAATTAATCACACTTTCTTTTCTAAACGCACAATTACTTGGGACAAGACAATGCATTTTTCGATTCCTATTATTCCTCATTATATGCAGTGTTCCAATTCTCTGATTCATTTATGATATCAAATACTTAAGATAGTGAATCTAAATTGTCCTTTGACCCACTTTTGTTTCTTGCATGCTATCGTTTTCAATTTGAATCAATTAAATGAACCCTAGACCAATGGTTTATATTCCTTCTCTGAAACCGTTTGATTAAGATGAATAATCTGCCATGCCTCAGCTATCTCTGAAGCAAGCTCTCACATACGTTCATAGATTTACATTTCAAAATCATAAATCAATTGAATTTCCACCTCATTTATACTCTCTGGCCACTTGAATTTAAACTGTCACATTGTTAAACTTATTAATCTTTTTTTCACACTTCACTTATCTCCAACAGAATAGGACATGCTGGCTGAGTCCAAATTAACTGTCCATAGCTCTGTATTTTGTGAGCCAATGTGAATAAAAAAGTTTTAATGTGATATAAACATTGCTTGGAGAAAGTTTCAATGAGTGGCAAAAACAATTATTGCACAAAACAAAACTATTAAAATCCAGCTTTAACAACTTTCCTTTGTTCAGTATCGTTCATTTGTGGAATCATATTAAATGAGCCAATAAATAGGAAAACAAAACAGCACGGGTTATTGATAGGGGATGATCAGCCATGATCACAATGAATGGCGGTGCTGGCTCGAAGGGCCGAATGGCCTCCTCCTGCACCTATTTTCTATGTTTCTATGTAGAAACATAGAAACATAGAGCATAGAAAATAGGTGCAGGAATAGGCCATTCGGCCCTTCGAGCCAGCATCGCCATTCAATATGATCATGGCTGATCATCCTGAATCAATACCCTGTACCTGCTTTCTCCCCATATCCCTTGATTCCGCTAGCCCTAAGAGCTATATCTAACTTGAATACATCCAGTGAATTGGCCTCCACTGCCTTCTGTGGCAGAGAATTCCACAGATTCACAACTCTCTGGTTGAAAACGTTTTTCCTCATCTCAGTCCTAAATGGCCTACCCCTTATTCTTAAACTGTGATCCCTGGTTCTGGACTCCCCCAACATCGGGAATATTTTTCCTCCATCTGTTCCTGTCCAATCCCTTAAGAATTTTGTATGTTTCTATATGAAAAGGCCATCTGGTTTTGTTTTTCCACATACAACGTTAAAAAATCTTATGCTCTTCCTTTAATTACACTTTTGCAACCGATGAGAAGAGAGATATCTTACTCCAAAATTCAAATTTATTTTAACTGAGGTGCTGCTTAATTCCTCCAGAATAAATCTCATGAAGATGTGAGGAGGGAGAATCATGCAACCGCTCCTTCCTTTCAAGATGATAACATTTTTCATTCATGCATTAAATATTCCATTTGAAGCTCTGATGTGAACAAAATGAATACATTTCAAGGTTAAATCTCTAGATTCCATTAAGATGGTTGATCACAACCATAGCAGTGGGAGGGAATGCTACAGAATGCTGAAGGATCCTGCAAGCTGAGGTGGTAAAGAAAGTACTCATTTAGTACTTTGCCTAATCCTAACCATGTATAAATTCCTATATTTATTTGGGTGGTCCTACCCTCTCCCTGGTTACCCTTTGTGTTAAATATTGCATACAAATCCTTGAGATTCTCTTTAATGTGATTTGCTAATGATATTTCATTGCCCCTTCTGGACTTCCTAATTCCCTGCTTGAGTTGTTTCCTGCTTTCTTTAAATTCCTCAAAGGCCATGACTGATTTCATCTTCCTAAATCTCACTTATGTTTCCTTTTTCTTTCCCTTTAAATTTAATGTTCATAATTGATAGGAGAAGAATTAGGCCATTCGGACCACCAAGTCTACTCTGACACTCAATCATGGCTGATCTATCATCATCAAAGCTTCCCTTATCTTGCCACTCCTGGTCTACTCTCCTTCCCAAAATATGCTAGTCCAGAACTATGATCAGCTGTTCTTTAAATGACTCCCACATGTCCAATGAAAAATGACACAATTGTTATTCCAAATTTTACTCTCCCTAGCTCCTGCCTAATAATGGTGTTGTATTTCCTCCCCCAAATTTAGTATCTACCCCAAGATCAGAAGTATCTCTATGAATAATATTTACTTAAGCCTCTTCCTAATTATTTTCCAATTCCAAACCAATTTTCTATCCATGCCATAATGTTGCCACTTAAGTCCATCTAGCACAATTGCAGCTAATTGTGGAACCATGCTAATTTCCTCCTGAAAATCATTATGCATCATTCAACAACTAAATAGTTCTGGCATTGATATATCCTTAGGTAACTAGTCAGCACCTATTTTTAAACAAAACAATGCTGACTCTCTCAAATAATCTACCCATCACCAGCATTAAGCTCCCCATTGTGTAGTTTTTAGTTTGGACTTTCACTTTTATTGAATAAAAGGTAAACCAACTTTAATCTAGTAAACTTTGAAAGATTAAAAAGAATGCATTCACAATTTTATACTTTTGGGGTGGCAAAAATCAACTGGCTTTTATCCAAGTTTCTGAATACTCCCTCCCTCTCCCTCAAGCACTGTTTTGATGGTTGGTATCTTTTACAAATCGTATCTAGTTTATTTGAAGGGGATCAGCTTTTCATTATTCCCCTGATAGCTTCCTTGACGATGCATGAAGATCCTTGACATACATAAAAATCTCAAAAGTAAAGTCCAGGAATCACTCTCCCGTAGAACATGACAACTTCTGCTAACTGACTCCCTACAACTGATGTAGAAATTTGATGTTCATCATCATCATCGTTGAAAACATTAGCGACGCAGTGTTGCTGGTTTCCGACGGGCACGGTGACGGACGCACCACACATCTCTGTTCTCCATGCAGCTGGCAAGCTCCTCTTTTGTCTCTACACATGCGTCTTCCATCAACGTCTTCAGCATCGTCCCTGGTCACGTCTACCGCGGGTGGGTTCCCACAGCACAACCTTGTTTGCCGGCATTTCTGGGTGGCGGTGGCCATGACCAGCGATCCTCATCCTTCTCACCCTGATCTTCTTGGTCAGAGGTAGATTCTCCCCATAGAGCAGGGTGTTGGTGATGTGGTCCCTCCAACTAACAGTTTGAACTTTTCTGAGCATTTGGGTGTAGATAGTATCGAGAGACATGGACAGTACTCGAGTGAGAGTCCATGCCTCACACCCGTACAATAATATGGTCTCTACAGTTGCATGAAAGAATCTCATTTTGAGACCCTGAGACATCTGAGACGTCCAGATTTTCCCCATGTCATTGAGGGCTTTCCATGCGAGCACTTTCCGTATCTTGATGTCAATCTCTGAGCTCTGCATCCTCGCTCCCAGGTACTTGAAGTCCTCAACTTTCTTGAGAGATGCACTGCCACTGGTCTTGTGAGGCTCATGGTCACCAACGTGGTACGTCATGTACTACGTTTTCTTGGCATTGAGGTGGAGGCCAACTTTCTCACACTCCGTCTCGACCCTGCCGAGCAGCTTCTGTGCCTCCCTAATCTGGTCTAACAGCAGGACGATGTCATCAGCGAAGTCGAAGTCTGGCAAGTTGACTGGCCTGATTCTTGTCGAACGCCTTGGGGTGATTGTAAAGCCGAGGTCCTCATGTTCCTTGAGCGCCTGCCTCATGGCATAATCAAGGGCAATGACAGGGCTCTCGCTTAACTTTTTTCCCCTGTTGCCAGCCGGGCAACCATGGCAGCTTTTTAGGTTGCCAAATGACAGTTTAGGTGGTCATTTAAGATGGCTTGCAAGATGCGTGCGATAATGTGCTCGGACGAAGTGCGTAGTTACCAGTCGGAATTATACTCAATGAAGCATTCACATATTATTTCTGCTTCAAATAAAGTCACAAACTAAACATATTCACCAATCAAGACATGATATATCCCACAATGACATGCAGCAAAATTATAAGACAGTATCTCAACTCTTTTTACACATTGCAATTAATGCAATTTCTATTAGTTCTTTCCATTTCCAAATAAAAAACAGCTGGATTATTCAGCATATGATCAACCTGTGTCAATAAATCCTGGACCATGGTAACATATATGCGTACGTATAGTTGTGAATGTTGCTCATTAAATAACTACAGTACTGATACTCCATATTAAGAGCATTGATTTGCCGTTAAAATGAATTCTGTAATAACTTGTCAACAGCAGCAGTGCCAATCGAACACTGCGGTTTTAATGTTTCACGTGTTCACAATTGAATTAATCCATCTTTATGGATTAAAACAAATAATAACATTGGGAATTAAAACACATTTGATTGCATTCCGTTATCAAACATAGTCAATGTTCGCTCTGAAGACATTCCCAGGACAATAGGGTCAGGGAGGGGGTGTGAATCAGTGCGGGGTGGATAGATGGCAGGATGAATGGGAGGGGGAAGGGTCAGTACAGTGTGGATCGGAGGGTCTGTGCAGGATGAATGGGGGATCAGTACAGGATGAATGAGGGGAAGGTTGCAGCGTAAATAGAGGGCGGGTCAGTACGGGATGAATGCATGGATTAGTACAGGATGAATGGGGGATCAGTACAGGATGAATGGAGGAGAAGTGCAGGATGGCTGGGAAAGGGCTAAGTACAGGGTGAATTGGGGATCCAGTGTAGGATGGATGGTGGGGGTGGCAGGAGAATCAATGCAAGGTGGATAGGGTGATCAGCGCAGGATGAATAGATTGGGGGGGGGGGGTAGATGGGGAGGGAGCACAGGGGATGTCAGTGAGGACTGAATAGAGGCGGGAATGGGGATCAGTGCGGGATGGAGAGGAGGGGTCCAGGAGAGGGGAGAGGGGGAGGGGGGGAGGGGGGGAGGGGGGGAGGGGGGGAGGGGGGGGGGGGAGGGGGGGAGGGGGGGAGGGGGGGAGGGGGAGGGGGAGGGGGAGGGGAAGGGGGAGGGGGGGGGGGGGGGGGAGAGGGGGGGGGGGGAGGGGGAGGGAGGGGGGAGAGGGGGGGGGGGGGGGGGGGGGGGGGGAGAGGGAGAAAGGAGGGGGGGAGAGGAGGAGAGGGAGAGGGAGAGGGAGAGGGAGAGGGAGGAGGGTCAGCGCTCCTCGGACAAAATCGCCCCGCCGCCTTGGCCGTTGGGAACTCCTCGCCACCGCCTCCCTCCTCCGCCAGCCAACAGTAAGGTGCGGGGCCGAGCGGTGCAGCTCAAAGATGCCATAGCTATGGTAATTTGGTGCAGCTGCTTCAGAAGGGTCAGAGCGAATGACGGGCCCCGAACAGCGGCAGCAGCGGCCACGACAGCGGCTCCATCATCTCCTCCTCCCGCACCCAGCCCGCCCTAATAAGGGCCTCTGCTTGCAAATGCGCTAATGGCACTTCCAAAACAAACCCTCCCGCACGCCGAGGCCTCCCCCTACCTCCCTCCTCCCGGCCTCGGCGTGCGGGAGGGTTTGTTTTGGAAGCGCCGTTAGCAGGTTTGCAAGCAGCGACCGCTATCAGGGCGGGAGGAGGAGGAGATGGAGCCGCTGTTCGGGGCCCGTCATTCGCTCCGATCCTTCCTCACCCCACACCTAGTATCCCAAGCAATACAGCCGTCACCGCCGACACAAAACTTTGCGTTCCTTTTCTCCGGAGATGCTGCCTGACCCGCGGAGTTGCTCCAGTTTTTTGTGTCTATCATCGGTACAAACCAGTATCTGGTTGCCAAGCCGGGCAAAATGACTCGGTGTTTAGGTTGCGCGGCGGCGCTTTGAGTGGTCAGTGGCATCCAGGCAACCGCTAATTTGGAGCCCTGAATGACGAAGAGAAAAGTTGCCAGCATGTCTCCCTATAATACCCCACGAGGACCTCGAACACTTTGCTCTTGCCATCCGGGGTGACAACCTTGGCTGTGGTGCCCAAGTACATATCCTCAATTGCTCTAAGGAGATGAGGAGGGATACCGTAAGCCTTCAACATCCTCATCATTTTGCATCGATGAATCGAGTCAAACGCCTTCATGAAGTCTATGAAGGTTAGGACGGCCGGCAGGTTGTTATTCTTCACCTTCACAGTGATTCTTTGGAGGGTAACGATCTGTGTGACCATGTTCCTCTTCTCTCTGAAGCCGTTCTGATTGTAACGTAGCTCCAGGTCGATAGCTACCCTAATCCAGTTGAGAATCAAGCGGTTGCAGACCTTGGCCAAGACACATGTCAGGCTGATGCCACGATTGTTGTCAGTCTTGTTCAGGCTCCCAGATTTGGGAATGGGGATGATGTTGGATTGTGACCACAGTGTTGGCTTGTCATTCGTCATTAACGCTGTGTTGCAGAACTTAAGCATGATGTCATCGAGCTCACAGTTTTTCAACACCTCTGGAGGGACGTTATCAGGGCCTGAACTCTTCAGTTTCTTATGCGAGGTCTTCACTTTTTGCAGTTCCTCCATGGTGAAGGGGCCGTCGTGGATTTGTACATCCATGAGGACAGTCTCGATCTCCTCATCTTCCTCAGTGACAGTTGGAGGTGACCCAAGCAGGTTCTAGAAGTGGGTGAACCATGTGTTAATTTGGTCCTCTGGAGAGTTCCCGTTGACTTGACCTGACTTGGCCTTCTTCCTGCCACTGTTCTCGTTCACGACCCTCCATGCCTCATTATACCGCTTGCCATCGTTGGCTGCTCCTACTCCCTCTATCATTCTCACAACCTCCTCATCCTTCATTTTGTCATACACCTCAAAGAGTTGGGATTTGGCCACCTTCAGCTGCTCCTTGAGCTGCTCCATCCTGCTCCTAGTGTAGGCTTATGCCTAATTTATGGAAATTATTAGGTTCAAAGGTTCAAAGGTTATTTTATTGGTCACATACACCTAGGTGTAATGAAATGCTTGTTGCCATGCAGCACATAAAGAAAGAACACAGACATAACAGTAATAAAGAAATTTAAACATAAAAACATCCCCCCACAATGGTTCCCATTATGAGGGAAGGCACAATGTCCAGTCCCCATCCCATGTCCACCCATAGTCGGGCCTATTGAGGCCTCCACAGTTGCCTTTACGGAGGCCCGATGTTCCAGGCCGTTCTCGCCAGATGATGGTGCGCCGGCATTGGGAGAATCCTCTCAGCGGCATGGGAACCCTGGAACGGCCGCTTCCCTTACTGGAGACCGCGGCTTCTGAAGCCAACAAGGCCGTGCCGGATGGAGCTCCACCACTGGCGATCTCGGCAAGAGATCCCAGGCTCCCGATGAAAATTTCAGCGCCGCTGCTCCACAGACCCGCAGCTCCTCGATGCTTCATCGGCGGTCTTCAGCTCACCGGAGCTCCAGCGCGGCGATCTGGCAAGGCATTGCCCGCTCCGCAATAGCGCTCCAGCGCTGTGCTGCTGCCGCCGAAGCCGAGGTACTGGGCGGTCCCCTCAGTAAACGCCACTCCAGGCCCGCTGGTAGGCCGCAAGGACAGGTCGAAAGTGCAGCCCGGAGAAAAGCTGCCTCTCCGACCAGGTAGGGACCCTGAAAAGTAGTTCCCCCTTCCCCACCCCCCCACCCCCACATAAAAAAGACAAGAGCTCCAAAAACAAACCTCACTAAAAATTTAAAAAAGAGTGAAAAACAAACAGTTGCAGACTGGACAGCCATACCACACAGGACGGCACCCCCTACCAGGTCCCTACAATATATTATTACTTATATTAGGTATTTTAACAAAGTGACATTCCCAGAACAACAATTGCACTTTGTAGTAAATTTCCAGCTTTGTTGGTGTTAATATTTGTCAGGGCAACTAAAACCAAGAACATTGTGTAGCCCTTTTATTATCTCACAATATTTAACACTTGTGATAACAATTTGTTGGAAAGGTCAAGTAATAGCTAACAAATGTTAGTTCTTTACGATGAGATTCGTGCAATGTAGAGGGAAATCACTGCAAACCACCTCCTGACTCAAATCCTTGCTGTTCATAAATGTTCATAAGTTCATAAGAATTTGACCATTCACCCCATCAAGTCTACTCCACCATTCAATCATGGCTTATCTATTTTTCCCGCTCAATTTCATTTTCCTGCCTTTTCTCCATAACCTTTGACACCTTTACTAATCAGTAATTTGTCAATCTCCGCTTTGAAAATACCCATTGACTTAACCTCCACAGCCGTCTGTGGCAATGAATGCCACAGATTCACCACCTTCTGACTAAATAAATTCCTCTTCATCTCCTTTCTAAAGGTATGTCCTTTTATCCTGAGGCTGTGCCCTTAGGTCGTAGACTCTCTCACCAGTCCCTTTGCACCTCTGATTTCTGAATCCTTGAGCCTTAAACCTTCTTTTGCTGTTATCATTATGCTGCTCGTTCCCATTTTACTCTGGACTTGTACTTACCCGGGACTGGCAAGACTAAGATTGAGCTTGTCAAGATGAATTATTCAAATATAAAAATTCCCCACGATTTCAGCAAATGCATTCTGGTCCGAGACAAATCTTCAATCATCCTATGACCTCCCAGTGAGTTTGTACTCAAATTATTCAAACTATCCCATCTGTTTCTGAACAAACACAACAACAACAAAAAACAAACCAAACAGCAAATCAAATTTTAAAGATATTTACCAGTGTGAACTGGTGCGTTTTGTCAAGTAAAATATCTTCCTTCTAACACATTGATACCCAAATTTAACTGTAAATGCTTTGGAAGCGTTTGGCTCTCACCAGCTGCACAAAACAATTAGGACAAAATGCCGGCTGTGTTTTTCCAATAACAGAGCATCATCAAATAACTAATTTCAAGCCACTAATTTAATGCTTCACATCCTTGACGGAGTGTCCTTACTAAAGAGCACCATATTGCACATCATGGATTCCCACCCAGCTTTACCATTAACACCAATAAAAACTGTGGCTATCAAGGAAATTTTTTTTTTTTAATTAAAAAACCCAATGTCTGTTCCAATGAGTTACTCCAGCATTTTGTGTCTATCTTAGGTGTAAACCAGCATCTGAAGTTTAGTCTAGAGATACAGCGCGAAAGCAGTCCCTTCGGCCCACCGGGTCCGCGCCGACCAACGATCCCCGCACATTAACACCATCCTGAACCCATTTACATTTACCAAGCCAATTAACCTACAAACCTGTAAGTCTTTGGAGTGTGGGAAAAACCGAAGATCTCTGAGAAAACCTACGCAGGTCATGGGGAGAATGTACAAACTCCGTACAGACAGTCCCGTAGTCGGGATCGAACCCAGGTCTGCGGCGCTGCATTTGCTGTAAGGCAGCAGCTTTACTGCTGCACCACCTTGACCTTCCTTTGCAATAATCTTCCCTTGACTACAACAATTATAATGAAATTGCAATCAAAATATAGAAAGTGGAACAGGAAGAAAAGCTTGTAGAACCACTTTAAATAGCACCATTCTGAATAAGAATACTTTCTAACTGAATTCCACCTAATAAAGCAATCATCCTCTTAATCAACACCATGGAATACTCCATTAGATTACATATCAACATAATTCAATGGATTCTGAGAGGATTTGCATCATTGTTACTCTGTGGTTTGGGAGATCAATACAGTTTTTTAAATGCGGAATTGCAATAACTCAAATTGAGTTGTTGATTTTATTTCAATATTACTAATATAATATATTTATATGTAATATTTTAGACACAACATGACAAATGTCTTCCTCTTAATTTATTTTAGCCTATTTTCATCTCTTCTATGAAAAGAACAAGATAATCACTACTCTTGATCATAAGCAATAATAATTCTGGTCACATCTATTCCTTTCATCATTTGTGACGCAAGTAAATAGGGAAGGCTAAATAGTAATATATCAGACACATTACCACCCTGGCCTCAAGTAAAGAAATGAAGTGAAGTAGAATTACAAGTGGCGTTTGACAGCACTGGGCCTCTACTTGCTGGAGTTTAGAAGGTTGAGGGGAGACCTCATTGAAACTTACAGAATAATGAAATACAGAATACAGGATGTGGAAAGGATGTTTCCACTGGTGGGAAAGTCTAGGACCAGAGGTTGCAGCCTCAAAATTAAAGGGCCCTCTTTTAGAAAGGAGGTGAGGAGGAACTTCTTTAGTCAGAGGGTAGTTAATCTGTGGAACTCATTGTCACAGAGGACAGTGGAGGCCATGTCAGTGGAAATTTTGAAGGCAGAGATATACAAATGCTTGATTAGAACGGGTGTCAAGGGCTATGAGGACAAGGCAGGACAATGGGATGAGGAGGCAGAGATCAGCCATGATTGAATGGCGGAGTAGAGTCGATGGGCCAAATGGCCTAATTCTACTCCTCTAACTTGTAAACCTGTGAAGTTTAACTCCAGTAATCCTGAGGTATTTCAATGTAACACCAAGAAACTCTGTAGTGCCAGTTGAGAGGTTAAACCAATGCCATGCTTATCCCCACAGTAAACGGTCAGAAAATAGAACAGAGAACACTATAATATAGGAATGGGCCTATCGCCCCACATAGTCCTGCCAAACATGATGCCAAGTCAAAGTTCTCTCCTCTGCCTGCACGTGAACCATATCCCTCCATTATCTGCATATCCGTGCCTATTTAAAACCCTCTTAAATGTCCCTATCATACCTACTTCCAGCAGTACCCTGGCAGTGTGTCCTAGGCACCCACCACCCACTGTGTACAAAAAAACGCCCTACACGTCTCCTTTACCCCGTTTAAAACGTCCCCATTTTACCCCTATCACCTTACAGCTATGCCCTCTAGTCTTTGAATCCCATAGATTGTATGACAGTCTTTGAAGATGGCAAATAATTTTTTTATGTCCTCAGCAACATATATCCCGCAAACAGTAACATGAAAACTGTTGACCATCATCATAACAGGAGCTTGATTTCAAAGGCAATGATTTTTGAATTTCTAGGTTTCAAGGTCAGGTTATTGTCACATGTACCAAATAAGGTACAGTGAAATTTGAGTTACCATACAGCCATACTAAGTGAACAGCAACAAGACACACAACCACATAAACGTTAACATAAACATCCATCACAGTGGATTCCGCATTCCTCACTGTGATGGAAGGCAATAAAGTTCAAACTTCTTCCTCTTTGTTCTCCCACGGTCAGGCAGTCAAACCATCCAGTCGGGGCGATCAAAGCCCCCGCAGTCGACGATCGAAGCCCCCGTCGGGGTGATCGAAACTTCTGCGTTGGGGTGGTTGAAACTCTCTCAAAGTTGAATTTGAATTTCCTCTACTACCATCACACCACCAACCCATGTGAATGTGTACATGAAGGCTCATACACATAGATATGTGCAGACACATGGAGATACACACACAAAATGTGTGTTTTAGCCTGCAAAACTGTAATCCGGGCCAATGTGGCAGGCCACATTTGAGGGGGAAAAAATATTCAAAACCATTTTATTTCATCCTTCAAAAATAATTACCCTACCATTGCAGCAGTCAATCATTTCTCACCTCAACTCAGTGTCCTAGCATGAACAGCTTCATCAGATTTAAATTATTCTTGCAGTCCTGGAACACAATTTCCAATTCTGCACAAGAACAATGCATATCAAAATGAAATCTGCTGGAGGAAGTCAGCAGGTTAAACAGCATCTGTGGGGAGAAAGGACCTGTCAATGTTTCAGGTCATGAACCTGCATCAGGGTTGAGAGTGGAGAGGGGAGTCATCAGTATAACAAGGAGAGGGGGAAGAGTGATTTAGGGTCCAGTAGATGGCAGGTGGACCGAGGAGGGGTGAAAGATGTTGGGAAGAAGGACGCAGGTGGGACAAGGGGAGGGGTGGAGTTGGGAGACAGAGGTAGGCAGGTGAGTGATAGGTAGGAGCAGACAAGGTGAGATAGAGGTAGAAGGAGCCAGGTGGCGGGAGGGAGGGTGAGGTTGGAGACACTGGAGGACGATAAGTGAGAACACAATTGTTCATTTCCAGATGGATGTACTACTCTGTAATGGCTACCTGACAAAAGCATTAAAGCAAAAGAGGATTTAACTGCAGGCATCTATCTGGAACTGCTCCAAAATGAAATTAAATGGGATAAAATTATTATCTCATCACAGAGGTTACTTTTCCCTTGTAACCAGTTAAATGTTTATTGGCCTTAACCTCCTGACCGATTAAACTAAGCCAGTACTGTTAGAAATATCCATGGTATCTATATTCTGCAGAGATGCCACCTGAGTGACTGAGTTACTCCAGCACTTTAGTATTATTTTTGCTCAAGGTTCCAGCATCTGCAGTTCCTATGTCTACTGTTACAAAATGATTTTCTCTAATGAAAATGTTATCCAATCTCTTTTGGTATTCTTCTGACCCAAACTATTAACTCTATTCCTCTTCCCCAGATGCTGCTGAGTTCCTCCAGCAGCTCGTTTGTTTTTTGCTCCAAATATGAGCTATGTGTCTCCACCTCATGCCCTTACAGGTAGTGTTTATTGTGCAAGATGTGAGAGTTTGTACATTGTCTTTGAAATTGAGAGTTTGAATATACCTTTCTAGTATACGAGTGAATTCAGCACAAGGTTAGGATACCTGGTGATTAATGAATTGAGGAAAGGAGGATAGGTTTGGGGATCGATGGATGTGATCAGTACTGCCAATGTTAAGGGTGCATGTAGGTAGCCTGGTGATCTTGTCCAGGAAGACTGCAATGTGGATTTTTAATTCATTGTTGATGGCCATGCAGAATGACAGTCCATATTCAAGGATGGTGCAGTGCTTTGTGAACCTGATGGTGTGGGAACCCATCATCTTGAGATATTGTAGTTCTGATTGTTTATTGCCGTAAACCTTTTGTTGTGAATTAATTTTCTCCTTGACTTCAGCAAACTTTTGAGTCTCAAATTCCATTAAATCCTTTTCCTCAGTTTTAGAGATACAGCATTGAAACAGGCCCTTCGGCCCACCGAGTCCACGCCAACCAGTGATCATCCATACATTAGTTCTATTCTACACACTAGAGACAATTTACCGAAGCCAATTAACCTATAAACCAGCGCGATTTTGGAATGTGGGAGGAAACCGGAGCATCTGGAGAAAACCCACGCGTACACAGGGAGAATGGACAAACTCCGTATAGACAGCACCCATTGTCGGCAGCAAACCCGGTTCTCTGGCGCTGCGAGGCAGCAACTCTACTGCTGCACCACTGTGCCGCCCAAAGATTGACAATGGGATTCCAGCAATATGATTCACCACAGATGTTCCTTCAGTTTCACTGTACTTAACTTTCAGATCTTTGCGAAGACTCTTATGCCCCTGTCCCACTTAGGAAACCTAAACAGAAACCTTTGGTGACCTTGCCCGCGATCCAAGGTTTCCATGAGGTCGTCGGAGGTTTTGGTCACTCTCCCTAATGGTCGAAAGTGGTTTCCGCGTGGTCAAGGCTTCATCTAGGTTGCTTCGATTGTTTCAACAAAATCAAAACCGGCCTCGGCTAAAAATAGGTTGCCGTTTGGTCGAAGCCAGTGGAGTGAGATCGCTATTTACTTACAGGCAGTCGAAGGCAGCGGTAGGCAATCTCCTTCGCTGCCCGGTCATTTTGATTGGCTCATTGGAGTTTTTAGGACCTAGAAGACCCGCCGGTAGGTAAAATGCCCGCTAAATTTATTAAACTTCTTAAAACTGTCTCCACTCCTTCTCACCCCCCCCCCTTCTCTCCCCTGCTCCCCCTTCTATCCCCCCTCCCGCGCTCTCAAAGGACTTACCGTGCTCTGTGGCAGCCGTTTACCTTCCTCTTCATCGCACAGACAGCGCTCCTCTGCTCTCCATGGCTCCTACCTTCGCGATGCGTTTGTGTGTGTGTGTGTGTGTGCGGTCGGTAGCAAAGATCCTATAGGATCTTTGATCGGTAGATGCAGGTCGAGGCTTTCCAGGCGAGTGACCAAAACCTCCGGCAACCTCATGGAAACCTTGGGTCGCGGGCAAGGTCACCAGAGGTTTCCATTCAGGTTTCCTAAGTGTGACAGGGGCATTACAGCGTGGAAACAAGCCCTTTCTGCCCAACTTTCCCACACCGGCCAACATGTCCCATCTACACTGTCCCACCTGCTTGCATTTGGCTCATATCCCTCTAAACCTGTCCTATCCATGTACCTGTTTCCTAAATGTTGCGATGGCTGCCTCGCCAACAGTCTGTCTGTCCATTCCTTTGTGTTTTAATTGTATGCGTTAAATGTATGTTTTTTGTGTTCTTTAGTGTGTTTTATGTGTGGGGGGGGGGGGGGGGGGGGAGGACATCAGGAACTCTGACTTCGGGAACTCCAAACTGCGGGAGTTTCGACCATCCCGACGTGGGAGTTCCTGTGCATTGGAGGGTAGCTAATGTTATCCCACTGTTTAAGAAAGGCGGGAGAGAGAAAACAGGGAATTGTTAGCCTGACATCGGTGGTGGGAAAGATGCTGGAGTCGATTATCAAAGATGAAATTAGAGCACATTTGGATAGCAGTAACAGGATCGGTCTGAGTTAGCGTGGATTTACGAAGGGGAAATCATGCATGATTAATCTTCTGGAATTTTTTGAGGATGTGACTAGGAAAATGGACAAGGGAGAGCCAGTGGACGTAGTCACTGACTCCTCTGCGTTAAAAATTTGGATCCGTTTTTGGAACTTTTGACAGTGAATGTGCTTGGACATTTTAACTTTGTGCAAATCATACAATGTATCAATGATAAAATGCTGGCTGGTCATGGAGCACACCCTTCCACTTCTTTTAGTCTCAAAGCTTCCAGACATTCTTCTCAAATGAAACATTAATTTGAAATTTTAATGTTGAAAAAAGAGTGACCTACTCCAGGGAAACATCTTTAGTACATTCTCGTTCCCCTCATAACATTTGCAATGTAAAACACTTGTCTGCAACAGAAGAATCTTCACGTTAATCTTTAACTTTTGATCGACACAAAATGCTGGAGCAACTCAGCGAGACAAGCAGCACCTATGTATAGAAGACGTTTCGGGTTGTGATCTTTTTTGCTGTTACCCTTGTATTGTTTTCCATGTCATGTGGTGCTGAATTCCAAAATTAAGCCCACTTTATCTTAGCTACTTAATGCATCATACAACTTTCTCTGCAAGGTTTTTGGAGCAGTTGACCTTAAATGTATCCATCGAGTGACTTATTTGCACGTACACCCTTATTCACACATTCAATATGTATACTACTTAACCAAAAAAGTATTGGTGTGAAGTTTGCTACAGAAGGCAACATCTGTTGCAGATTTCATCATGTGAGTTGAATTTTTCTCAATTGTCATTGATTATTGACCTCATTGTGTACACACTTACTGGCAGAAAAGAAGGTGTCAAGAAAATGTGGAAGATGTAAAGGAGATGTAAGAGCCATCACTCCTGTGGATCTGAGCTCTGAAGAGAGGCATATTTCCCATGGATTTTTATTATTTAGGTCTATACATCAACCTACTTTAAGTTTATGTTTCTTTGGCTGCAAGTCAATTACTGCTGAGTTCCCTGTTGAATCAAAAACCTGTTTATTCCTTTATCGATTGCTTTATGTTTCAAGCAAGACTAGGCATTCATTATTCTGGGTGTTCCAACGGATGGATAGATAACACAAAGTTGTCACTCAAAATGAATAAAGCTGCAGGTTATGGAAATCTGAAATAAAAGCTGGGAAAAAAACAACAGATTAGGCAGCATCTGTAAAAAATGGAGAGGAGTTTAGCCTTCTCCTGGATCTGTATGAGGCTGAGCAATATTCAGCATTGCTTTTGATCCTCTACATACAGGGTTAATCATTTTCCCATTTCCATAAATGCTCCTGATTGCTATCTGTAATCACAGTGGATTTCATTGTTGATTCTTCCCAACACCTTAAGACATAACCAACCACAAAACCCTTTTCCCTGGGTGAAAATGTCAAAGACTAGTGAGCATAGCTTTAAGATGATAGAGGCAAAGTTTAAAGAACATGTGCAGGGCAATTTTTTTTACAATGAGAGTGGTTGGTACATGGATTGTGCTGCCAGGGGTAGAGGTGGAGGCAGAAATCGAAGTGGCATTTAAGATAGACACATGTAAATGCAGGGAATGGAGGGGTATGGATCGTGTGCAGGCAGAGATTAGTTTAAGGTGGCTTCATGTTCGTGTGGACATTGTGGTCCAAAAGGCCAGTTCCTGTGCTGTACTGTTCTATATCTATGGTAAAAGTTGAAATCACTTTGACATAATAACCAACTACACATAGGGCAACAAGAACAGACTGTAATGCTGAAGATAATTACGTCTTGTACATGTGGCTGCAGGTGGGTTCCTGCTTCCATGTAAGCATCTGTAAAAAATCATATAAACTGATTTTTGTTTCATTTTAAAACACATTTGGATAAGTCTAGCATAGAAACATAGAAAATAGGTGCATGAGTAGGCCATTCAGCCCTTCGAGCCTGCACCGCCATTCAATATGATCATGGCTGATCATCCAACTCAGTATCCTGTACCCTGAGTAAAGCCTGTACTTCAAATCAATAACTTGAACTGTATAAAAGGAATTTAAACCCAAGATTTTAAACTAACCCAAGCATAAGCAAAGGATGGAAAATGGAGCAACATATTACGCCCATCTCAGTGCAGATGTGGACAGGAAACAGTTTAAGAAAAATGTAGAATAAATGCAATAATTAGAACATAAACTGAATTCAACCTGTTTCTAGAATTACAAAGGGTAAGTCATACTGTGCAGTTGATTGACTAGCATCAGCTGATATTTGCCCCAGATTTTCTGTAAAGGTGACCAAGTGCTTCTGTTAAAAGACACTCTTGATGTGGAACTGAAAAAAAATACAAAACATGCTGATGTTGTGCCATCTAGTGGTAGCTAACGTTATAACACATATCTTTTAGCAAAACATCAAAATCTGTAAAGGCGCTCCAATAAATCAAGAAACAAAGAACTGCAGATGCTGGCCTACCATGGAAAGATATGATATGCTGGAGTAACTAAGTGGTGTAGGCAGCATCCCTGGGGAACATGGATAGGTGATGTTTCAGGTCGGGACCCTTCTTCAGATTCCAAGAATGTGACCAATCTATGTTCTTCAGGGATGCTGCCTGACAGTCCAGCATCTTGTGTCTTTCCTGTAAATGGAAGTGGTTCTGTATAATAATCTCCAGCTACATTTTTGCACTTTTTAAACTAGCTACAAGAGCAAAATATTCCGTAAGACTGTGTAGAGAGAGACTCTCGTGGTATAAATAATTCAGGATGTGCTCAATATGCACTTTTCACTGCAGAATCTACCAGGTGTAACTGCCTTACAGCTCTATATTGTTAAATAAAAGCAACATTGCAGCAATTCTCCCTTGTTAATGCCTCACTAATGTTTTAATCAAGAGAATATTACCATGTGCAGAATATCCTACATCAGAGGTTACAGCTGCTTTTGAACAGTAACATCTATATTCCTAAACAGAATGAAGATAATTGGTTAATCACATCTGGAAACAACATTTGGACATTTTAAAAACATGAATTATTATGCATAATTGTTCCTCACTCTGTGTATTTCCTGAAATATTTCACACTTTATTGGGTGTAATTATTAAATCAATTAATTGTTACCGCACGATAACAATTCAATGATTTAACATCTACCCAATTGTTCAGCCCATCACTATTTTTCACCAGTCAGGCATTGACTTCTTGCTGTTTCAGTGTACTGCGTTTAGAATCAAAAATTCTTTAAACATTACTTTATTAACAAGCTTAACGTGAATCAAATATGAAGTTTAATTTTTCTAACTGGGCAGGATCATGCTTGCAAATTTGGACAAACTTAGTTTGGGTCTTAACTTTGGATGAGCACATGTTGGACAGGGGTAAATAGACAATAGACAATAGGTGCAGGAGTAGGCCATTCGGCCCTTCGAGCCAGCACCGTCATTCAATGTGATCATGGCTGATCATCCACATTCAGTACCCCATTCCTGCCTTCTCCCCATATCCCCTAACTCTGCTATCTTTAAGAGCCCTATCTAGCTCTCTCTTGAAAGTATCCAGAGAACCGGCCTCCACCGCCCTCTGAGGAAAGAGAATTCCAGGTTATAGCAAGTGACCTATGACCTGGGCATGCACAGTCGGAATATTGAACTCTCTTATGAGTGTAGCTTAACTGCCTGATGTAGGTGCTGTCATAGGTTGTCGCCAGTTGAGGTAGGTTGTTGCCGGTGCTGACCAGTGAATTCCATTGGCGACTACCTACATCAACCTACGTCAACCGGCAACAGTAACCGGCATCAACAGAAGTCAAGTAGCGACAGGCATTGGAAGTCACTACTTGACACTAAGTCCACAGAAGTGCATTTTGTGTTGGTGATATTGGACATCGGATAGTGCAACATGGCTCAGAGGAGAAGGAAGGGGCAGCCCAAGGGCAAGCCCCAACCCACATCCCCCACCCACCAGGCAGGTGGAGGCTGAGTAGACCCAGGAGGAAACCAGGGAGGCGACCCGTGTCCCCACCACCACCCTAGCCCGGACTGGCCGCCCTGCCAAGACAACAGGTACAACTGTTGCTGCTGACCCACTCACCATCAGATGATGCTCAGGACACTGATGCCTCAAGTGTCTCTAATGTGTCCACTGTCCAGGAGGAGGCGAAGAAGGGCAGGAGACCCAAGGTAGTTCCTTATGAGTTCAAAAAGGAACTGCAGATGCTGGAAGTTCGAAGGTACACAAAATTGCTGGAGAAACTCAGCGGGTGCAGCAGCATCTATGGAGCGAAGGAAATAGGCGACGTTTCGGGCCGAAACCCTTCTGCAGACTGATGGGGGGTGGGGGGGGGAGAAGGAAGGAAAAGGGGAGGAGGAGGAGCCCGAGGGCGGGCGGATGGGAGGGTGGGAGGAGACAGCTAGAGGGTTGAGGAAGGGGAGGAGACAGCAAGGACTAGCAAAATTGGGAGAATTCAATGTTAATGCCATCCGGACGCAAGGTCCCCAGACGGAATATGAGGTGCTGTTCCTCCAATTTCCGCTGTTGCTCACTCTGGCAATGGAGGAGACCCAGGACAGAGAGGTCGGATTGGGAATGGGAGGGGGAGTTGAAGTGCTGAGCCACCGGGAGGTCAGGTTGGTTATTGCGGACTGAGCGGAGGTGTTCGGCGAAACGATCGCCCAACCTCCGCTTAGTCTCACCGATGTAGATCAGCTGACATCTAGAGCAGCGGATGCAGTAGATGAGGTTGGAGGAGATACAGGTGAACCTTTGTCGCACCTGGAACGACTGCTTGGGTCCTTGAATGGAGTCGAGGGGGGAGGTGAAGGGACAGGTGTTGCATTTCTTGCGGTTGCAACGGAAAGTGCCCGGGGAGGGGGTGGTGCGGGAGGGAAGGGAAGAATTGACGAGGGAGTTGCGGAGGGAGTGGTCTTTGCGGAAGGCAGACATAGGGGGAGATGGGAAGATGTGGCGAGTGGTGGGGTCATGTTGGAGGTGGCGGAAATGGCGGAGGATTATGTGTTGTATTTGCCGGCTGGTGGGGTGAAAGGTGAGGACCAGAGGGACTCTGCCCTTGTTGCGAGTGCGGGGATGGGGAGAGAGAGCAGTGTTACGGGGTATGGATGAGACCCTGGTGTGAGCTTCATCTATGGTGGCGGAGGGGAATCCCCGTTCCCTGAAGAACGAGGACATTTCCGATGCCCTGGTATGGAATGTCTCATCCTGGGAACAGATGCGGCGTAGGCGGAGGAATTGGGAGTAGGGGATGGAGTCTTTACAGGGGGCAGGGTGGGAAGACGTGTAGTCCAGATAGCCATGTGAGTCAGTGGGTTTGTAATGTATGTCAGTCAGGAGTCTGTCCCCTGCGATGGAGATGGTGAGGTCAAGGAATGGTAGGGAATGGTCGGAAATGGTCCAGGTGTATTGGAATGCCGGTTGGAAGTTGGTGGTGAAGTGGATGAAGTCAGTCAGTTGTGTGTAGGTGCAGAAGGTGGCCCCAAAGCAGTCGTCAATGTACTTTGCGGCTTTGGGGCCACCTCCTGCACCTACACACAACTGACTGACTTCATCCACTTCACCACCAACTTCCATCCGGCACTCAAATACACCTGGACCATTTGCGACCATTCCCTACCATTCCTTGACCTCACCATCTCCATCGCAGGGGACAGACTCCTGACTGACATACATTACAAACCCACTGACTCACATGGCTCTCTGGACTACACGTCTTCCCACCCTGCCCCCTGTAAAGACTCCATCCCCTACTCCCAATTCCTCCGCCTACGCCGCATCTGTTCCCAGGATGAGACATTCCATACCAGGGCATCGGAAATGTCCTCGTTCTTCAGGGAACGGGGATTCCCCTCCGCCACCATAGATGAAGCTCACACCAGGGTCTCATCCATACCCCGTAACACTGCTCTCTCTCCCCATCCCCGCACTCGCAACAAGGGCAGAGTCCCTCTGGTCCTCACCTTTCACCCCACCAGCCGGCAAATACAACACATAATCCTCCGCCATTTCCGCCACCTCCAACGTGACCCCACCACTCGCCACATCTTCCCATCTCCCCCTATGTCTGCCTTCCGCAAAGACCGCTCCCTCCGCAACTCCCTCGTCAATTCTTCCCTTCCCTCCCGCACCACCCCCTCCCCGGGCACTTTCCGTTGCAACCGCAAGAAATGCAACACCTGTCCCTTCACCTCCCCCCTCGACTCCATTCAAGGACCCAAGCAGTCGTTCCAGGTGCGACAAAGGTTCACCTGTATCTCCTCCAACCTCATCTACTGCATCCGCTGCTCTAGATGTCAGCTGATCTACATCGGTGAGACTAAGCAGAGGTTGGGCGATCGTTTCGCCGAACACCTCCGCTCAGTCCGCAATAACCAACCTGACCTCCCGGTGGCTCAGCACTTCAACTCCCCCTCCCATTCCCAAACCGACCTCTCTGTCCTGGTTCTCCTCCATTGCCAGAGTGAGCAACAGCGGAAATTGGAGGAACAGCACCTCATATTCCGTTTGGGGACCTTGCATCCGGATGGCATTAGCATTGAATTCTCCCAATTTTGCTAGTCCTTGCTGTCTCCTCCCCTTCCTCAACCCTCTAGCTGTCTCCTCCCACCCTCCCATCCGCCTGCCCTCGGGCTCCTCCTCCTCCCCTTTTCCTTCCTTCTCCCCCCCCCCACCCCCCATCAGTCTGAAGAAGGGTTTCGGCCCGAAACGTCGCCTATTTTCTTCGCTCCATAGATGCTGCTGCACCCGCTGAGTTTCTCCAGCAATTTTGTGTACCTTCGTAGTTCCTTATGAGTTCAGCAGGGAACAAAAACGAGAGCTGGTCGAGTGGTATCGGTCAAACCCAGAGTTGCAGAGAACCACCAACATTATAGAAACAAGGACAGGAAGAACTCACTACTTGACACAAAGGCCAAGGAGTTCCATGACTGCACATGTAAGTACCTACTTACTGGGTTGTTTGTCTGTATTTCTGGTCCTGAAATTTGCAACTTTATGTTGTGTAGCAGCCATAAAAATAAAATGAAAACTACTAATACCACTGCTGCTGCTGTCTCCTGATCCAGAATAAATATAATGAAAATAAAAATGTGTTTGTTATCTTGTTTGCCATGACATGAAATTGTGGACAGATAATAGTGCCATCAGCCACCAGCAAGTTTTCCTGCACATTTTGCCTGCCTGTTGCATTTTGTATATTTTGGGGTTATTTTTTTTTCTGTGTATTTTTTTTTTCATATGTGGTAACATGTACAGTCTGTTAAAACTTGCAAGTTTCTAGCAGTAGCTCTTCCATTCCTTTGCAGGCAAGCTATTCACACTGGTATTTATTTCTAGTTTTTTTTTTAACAGATGCTCAACTCTGTCTGTGGTTCAAAAGCCAGAGAACAAGATATGGCAAGCTGTCTCAGAGTGGGAACAAGTTGGCAAAAACTTTACCCTGAGGCAGCAGTGGATCATCGACAAATGGGGTTTTATCAATTCACACATAGTACGAGTGGAGAGGAGACAGAGCACCAAGAAGGTAATTATTATAAAATAGTTATTGTGAAATTGATAATTTGATTGTCATCTTGCTTGCCATGTCCTGATGGTCTTGAAAGTTTGTAAAACACATTTATTTTCTTCCAGTTTGACAAGAAGAAGCCACTGCCCAGTATGTCCAGTGAAGAGGAGTTTGATACACTTGAGGGAACCTCTGGATCCACCCCCTCCACCAGTCAGCAGCACAGCAAGAGGAGCAGGACCACTGCCAGCTCCACCCCAACAGCAACTGAGGTAGAGGAGAGAGAGGCAAGTCAGCAGGAGCTGATCAAGGTGGTAAGTACATTTGGGGACATTTTTTGGCAGATTTCTCCATCCGTTCATCCATCCATTCATCCATCCATCCATTTTCCCCCCCAAATTTACTTACCTGTATCATACTAATTTATGTTGCAGCTCATGCAACAGGCAACCGAGGCCAGGGAGGCCAGAAAGGCCATGACACAGCCCCAGACACCACATGAGAGGGCTGTTGACACCTTCTTGGGATTCCTAAAGACTGAGCTGCTCAAGATACCAGAGAATGTGTGGTTCAACTACACCATGGCTGCCATGACGATGGCCCATAACTTCTCCCACCTGATGAATATTTTAAGCAATTTTTGTGGAATTTTGTGAACATTTGACTTTAATATTTATTTTTTTGTTTGAAATATTCACATTGAATTCATGTGTTGTAGACTTAGCAGCAGATAGGACACATGGGACAGCCACAGATGGGACTGATGGAACCACCACAACAGATGCCACTGATGGGACCACCACATCAGCAGGCTCACCAGGTATCTAATTTTATAATACTTTTTGTGAATTGGACTTGAAATTCTTTGTCACACAGCTTGTGAAAAGTTTTGATTTATTTGCCTCCCACTTAATATTGATATGTTTCTGTGCCAGTCACTGATGGGACCACCACAGATGCCACCACCAGTGATGAAATGCTCACCGATGGCCACCTCGCCCATGGGCTGGTCACCCAGTTCCACAGGCCAGCATCAGTCCTACTCACAGCAGCAGTACTCACAGAAACTGCAGCGGCAGCCTCCATCAACACCATCACAGCAAGCAGCCACTTCTTTCATACACTGCCTTGCAGCCTGCAAGATCTAATCGCTTCTCTGCACTCTCAACTGCATTCAGACTACCCCAGCCTTGACACACCCAGGCCTGCACCAGTGACACCAGGGGGTACCCCCAGAACAGAGACCCAGGACGCAAGTGGGGACTTGAGTTTGAGTTTTACAGGATTAATAGACACAGATCACCCATCAGTGTAATGTATCCATGAGTTATGTTAAGTCTTGTATGTTTTTGTACTTGTATTATGCTTGAAGTTTAAAGTTTTAAGTTTATTGAAACTCAACAACCCTCCTTGGGGTATGGGAGTACATAAATAATTGAAAAACAATACATATATACAAAAGTCATACAATATCTCGTTAACAGTACAAGCAAAATGAAGAAACAAAGAAAGATAACCTGAGCATTGAAGTGTATTCTAGTTTTGAATTTTTGTATTTTTATTTGTAGCTCACATCTTTGTAGTAGTGAGTTTTCTATAAGCAGTCTTTTTGCAAAATGTTAGTTAGAGGTATCTGTAACATGCCTGCCAGAGTTGTTGAAGTTGCAAGTTTTATGGAGAGAAATACAGGGAACGTTGTAAATAGATGTATATACAATGACACAGATGTGCCATTATTTGATATTATTTCTTGCCTTTTATTATAGATTGATGGGACGGATCAGACTGAAGGAGGTGCTTATATTGATGATTCTTACAGATAATTTCAAATGTTATGTGATTACTAGACTAAGTGCAGACCCGTTGGGTCGGAGCTGATGAAGCTGTTTTTGAAATGAGGCCCTCCCCTTGACGTCACATGGAAGGTGGCAGAATATTCAGTTTCACTGTACTGTTGCGGGGGGGGGGGGGGGCATTATGACATTGCTGGAAGCTGGTGTTTTAAAAGGTGGGGTTGGCTTTTTTGAAACTATAATCATGAATAACCCGGGGGGAGGGGGCGGGGAGTGTGAACAACCCGTGGGGGGGAGAGGGGGCGGGGAGTGTGAATAACCCGGGGGGAGAGGGCGGGGGGTATGACCAACCCGTGGGGGGGGGGCGGCGTGGGGGGGGGGGGGGGGGGGCGGCGTGGGGGGGTGGCATTCGGCTGCTTGAAAGCTCATTGTGATTACCATCACTGGAAGCTCCTGGAAAAAAGGTTGTCTGTGAGAAGCTGCAGTTGCAAATAGGTCGTTCTAAGCTTCCCCCATTCTAGTTTCAGTCAAAAATCACTGAGTCAAGCACTTGCGCATCTAAACTTTATTTTGACAAAACACAATTACAGTTCCACTACTATATCTAACCACCGCGGGTTCGATCCTCGTATCTGCCTGATCAAGCACTCCGAGCTTCGCTCAAGCAGACACTCCAGAAGGTGACGCAGTCCCAAGCGTTCTCCCAGACGATCGACACAGAACCTCGTGGGAGCGGACTTTTATAGATGCTCGAACCTCGAGGGGCCGAACCACACGGGGATGGTCTCTTTGCAGTCCAATAACAGATATCGATTAACCCAGTACATGATAGACATTTCCCCAACCCAATAACACAGTGACTAATACATTGTATTCAAACGGTGCTTCTCAAAGGAAACAAACATCGCAACATGTGCCTTGATATTCAAGAAAACCAGACAAGGCTCAATACTTAATCCAATCAACATCAAGCAAAGTAAAGCTTTGCAACATTATTTACAATGTGTATGTCTGGTTAGCATTCATCCAATCCATTCAATGCATTTTGCACCTAATTGTCATATTCTGCAGATGTTCCATTCTCTTCCTGCAGCTCTAATCTAGACTCTAGACAAACTGGCACCATTCTGCAGCTTGTCCCTTTTCTGCAGAAGGCACATTTAAATTGACCAAATGGCCTTGCAGCAGAGAAGCCTTTACTCAATTTTAGTGTCCTGGCCTCTCCAATTTGGCCAGAATTAACACGGTTACTGTTGGCAACGTCTCATTGTGATGTCATTGTGGCACTCGGTAGCTTGAGAGCCCATAGTGATTAGTGCATTGTGAGTGGCATTGTGACATCATCATTCGAAAGTCATGGAAAAAGGGTGTGTATGAGAACCGTTTTTTGCCATTTTTTAAAAACTTGAATCGTCAATAACTTGTGAAATATAGGATGAAATCTTAAGTGGACCTGATTACTGCATGGAGGGGGAAAGTGTGAGTCAGAATATGTATAAATTTAAGCGCTACCGCATAGCTTTTGACGAAGGTAGAAAAACATAGACACGCGCACATATACATACATATAAAATTACACTTTTAATAGTATACAAGACCAACTGCAGACCCGTTCCCTACCCGTATCTCCCACGGGAGGCATGGTCCTTCAACTCAAGCCGTTCCCGAAAGTAAGATTCCAGCACTCTCCTTGCCTTCCTCAGCATTGATCTTTAAAAAAAAAAATCCAATTGCACTTGCCCTGCGTGTTGCAATAGCAATTCGCCCTCTCTGCTATTCGAGCCATTGTGACGTCAAAAAAATCCAATTGCACCTGCCCTGCGTGTTGCAATAGCAATTAGCCCTCCCCCTTCTAGTCCAGCCATTGTGACGTCATCATTGGAAGCTGGTTGGTTTGAAATTCAAAGATGTCATCATTTGAAGCTGGTCTTTTTGAAATTCAAGGTTAATCAGTATTAATCAAATTAATCAGCAATAAGTCGAGAAATAAAGCATAAAATATTTAGTGAAAGTGATCTCGAGTGGAAAAATGTGAATCAAAATATGTAAAAATCTTGTGAAAGTAGGCATTTTTAAAGCTTCAATCACAAATAATGTGTCAAATATAGGATGAAATCTTCATTCAGGCTGGTCCCTGCTAGCTGAGCCATTTTTGACATCATCATTTGCAGCTGTTGCTTTTAATTTCAAAGTCTTTTGATGTTTTTAAACTTTAATCAGTAATGTCGAGAAATGTTCATATAAGGTGATCCCAGCCTCGACGGGAAAATGTCAACCAGAATACGTAAAAATGTTATCGTTACTGCGTAGTTTTTTGGCGAAGATGTAAAGACAACCACATATACACACACATATACACACTAACAAGATCAGTTTTAATAAGTACTAGACCAAGTGCAGACCCGTTGGGTCTGCTCCCCCAACGCAGCCGTTCCCTACCCGTAGCCACCACGGAAGACATGGTCCTCCAACTCGAGCCGTTCAGGACTCAGCAGTGCGGCTGTTTTTAAATGGCGTCTTTAAATGGCGGGCGCCAGCAGCCGTTATGGTTGCTGGCCAGCAGGAGGCGACAAATTGAGTGAGTGGGGAGGGGGGGGAGAAGGATTTTATTAAAAATGTGTACATAAACACGACAAAATTTAGTCAAGAGTGGATACTTGGAATGAAAAGTGAAATCTCTACCGAAATGGAAAAAATCTGGGCGTTTGTGGGTCTGGTGTTGGCGTAGCAACGAATCAAAGGCTGGTACCCACAGGCTGGCAACCACAAGTCAGGCAGAAACACAGCCAGCCAGCAGCCACAGAGTTTTAATATTATATAGATATGATAGATAATACATTTATTTTTGTATGCACTGTTGTATTCTTTCTAATCTAATAATAATTCAAACTTTTTTTGTTGTTAATGTGATTATATACTTATTATAGATAATTACAACTTTTATGTGATTATAATATTTTTGTATGCACTGTTGTATGTTCTTATAAACTTTTTTGTTGTTAAGACTTTTGTTTGTTTCAATATCAATAAAGGAAATGCTTGACATTTTGACAGCAAATTGATGTATGAAGATATATTTCAGAGTAGCGTCTTATGGCATCACTTTCAAATATTTTAATTTCGTATATTTGGATCAATAAAAACAAACACAAACACAAGCATTGCACTGCATTGGAAAGCAGACACTTTTCATATATTTGGATCAATAAAAACCAACACAAACACAAGCATTGCACTGCATTGAAAAGCAAATTATTTTCATATATTTTGATCAATAAAACAAACACAAACACAAGCATTGTACTGCATTGAAAATTAAACTCTTTTGGGAGGATGTGTGTGTCGCTGAAAAGGGCCTTTTCTTGTGGTCTGTTGTGCGGTCTTTTCCTGGAGTGGTGGACTTCTGTTTGTGTTGTGGGTTGTTTGCTGCTGGTCTTCAGATCATGTCAGTCTGCCATGGTACACTGCCTAGTTCGGAGTTATAGTAAGTGCAGAGATGGTCTCTCCGGTCCTCGGCTCTCTTGGAGGTTTTTCCTGACAATATCGGTGTACCCTGTCCTCCAGTTCTCCATGAGCCTGGTGTGATGTTGCCTGGCTGGTTGTCCACTTGGTCACCTCCACATGGCTGCTGCAGCTGCACTTCTGGTGCGGATCAGGTTGTGGAGGACACATGCTGCGCAGACAATGGTCTCCACATTCATGGGCTCCTGCTCCATCATAGTCAGCAAGCATCTGAATCTGCTGGTGAGGATGCCAAAGGCGTTTTCCATGACCCTCCTAGTCCTGGACAAGCTGTAGTTGAAGATCCTCTGCTCCCTTGACATCTGCCTGTGACGGTATGGCTTCATCATCCATGATCTGAGTGAGAAGGCGTCATCGCCAACCAGTGTGTATGGGATATGAGGGTTGTCTTCTGGAGGTTCTGGATCAGAAAAACCTGCTCTTCCTTCTTCCAGTGCTTGCCCAAGGGAGGTCTCTCTCCAGATCCCACCATCTGTGACACTGCCAGATGTGCCCACATCCACAAACACGAAGTTGTAGTTTGCATCTACCACAGCTATGAGTATGATGGAATGGAACTTCTTGGTGTTGAAGTACATAGAACTTCCCTTGGGTGGACACCTGATAGCCACATACTTGCCGCCCACTGCCCCTCATGTGTGCTGGAAGTTCCAACTGGTATCAAAGCCCTGCGCCATTCTCTTCCACATCTGGCGTACTACGACAGTCCATGACTTCATCTTCATAAGCATTGATGATGGCCTCACAGGTCTCTCGGACCACCTTGCTGATGGTGTTGTGGGCCACAAGAAAGCTGTAGGAGAGGCTCTTGTAGGAGTCTCCTGATGCCAGGTAGCGGAGGGTGATGGCTAGGCACAGGCCTGGTTCCAGTAGCTTCCTCATGAAGGTCCCCTTTTTCTCCAGGAGGGCCCAACCATGTCTTGAGCTCCTGAAACAGCTCACAGGGGAACTCAGTGAAGTTTCTGAAGGCAGCCTCATCTTCTTGCTGAAGCTCAGTCATCAGGTTGTCATACTGGCCCAACCCGGGTCTCTTCAGGGACAAGGGCTTCAACCACACAGACTTCTCCTTGGGTTTCTTCTTCCCCATTCTTGTCCTTCTGTTTTGCTGATCTTTAAACATGAGGGCTGCTGTAAGCAGCAGGGCTTCTTCTTCCTCTGATGTTGCTCCATGGTAGTCATGATGCAGAATGATTGGAAACCTCTACTCCACAACCCTTTTTATAGAAAAACTGTGTGAATTCATTGTTTTGAAGGCGTGAATGACGTGAATTGTCTTCTGCTCTTCAGTTGTCGCCGACAGCGTCGTAGCTTGTCGCAGGTGGACGTAGGTTGACTTCGGTTGTTGCCTGTGTGGTCGTAGATTGTCGTAAGTGTCGTCATAGGTTGTGTAGGTGTTGGAGGTGGACATCCTTTCACGTCGCTTCACATCGACTTGGTGGTAGATTGCCGTAGCTTGACGTCGACTGGTGATAGGTTGTTGTAGCTTGTCATAGACATTGTCGTAGGGGGGTCCAGTCGTCGTTTTTGCTGAGACAGTCGCCTAAAATATCGCCCAAGTGGGACAGCCCTTAAGGTGGAAGTCATCAGTCGGATGCTCTTGACCTTCAGTATGAGGAATAGAGGGATAGGTAACCGAGCTGTTCGGTCAATGGGGAAACACCACGATTGGGGGATCAATAGCAACTCATCATCCATTCATCTCTGACCTTGCACAGATGTACCCGTAGTTAGGATCGAACCCAGGTAAGGCAGCAATTCTACTGCTGCGCCTCTGCGATATAATGCCTCTCCTGGTGATAACTTGAACAAAAATTAAAGTGCCAGATGAACTCGGCGGGTCAGGCAGCATCCATGGAGGGAATGTGCAGACGACGTTTCACATTGGAACCCTTCTTCAACTGTACTGAGAGTGTGATGAAGGGTCTCGACACTGAATGGATCTATCCATTTCACCCGCAGATATTGCCTGACCAATTCCCCAAGTTGTTAACCCTCTTTGAATTGCATTCAAATGTTTTGTTTTCACTCTTAGCACAGTGATTAGTTCACTAACTAGCTGTTGATTAATTCAGAACTGGCAAAAAGCAGTGAGCATTTTTGAGAAACCTGATTTTTTCCTTTTCAGCTCAGCAGCACCACCGTGTGGCCAAGTGAAACATTACATAATGCACTTTGGAGTACACAAAACTAATTGCCACAATCAAGCAGAGTTTAGAAACATAGAAAATAGGTGCAGGAGTAGGCCATTCGGCCCTTCGAGCCTGCACAGCCATTCAATATGATCATGGCTGATCATCCAACTCAGTATCCTGTACCTGCCTTCTCTCCATACCCCCTGATCCCTTTAGCCACAAGGGCCACATCTAACTCCCTCTTAAATATAGCCAATGAACGGGCCTCAACAACATTCTGTGGCAGAGAATTCCAGAGGTTCACCACTCTCTGTGTAAAAAATGTTTTTCTCATCTCAGTCCTAAAAGATTTCCCCTTTATCCTTAAACTCTGACCCCTTGTTCTGGACTTACCCAACATCGGGAACAATCTTCCTGCATCTAGCCTGTCCAACCCCTTAAGTTATTGTTATAAAGTACAGGTACAATGAAAATTCTCCTTGCAGTAGCATCACAGGCATGTAGAACTAACACGTAAATTATACATAAAATCTCTCAAAGAATGACTGTGTAAAAATTAGTACAAGGCATTTTGTTGAAACCAGTGTATTGAATCTGCTGATGATCTTGTGATGCATATCTTCTGGAGACAGACACGGACAGACAAGCATGAAACCATGTAACAAGAGATTCACAAACAGCTTCTTCTCTGCTGTTTTTAGACTTCGAAACAGACCTCTCATATGCTAAGGAAGATAATCTCAAACTTCCAATTTACCTTTACAAGGCGTTTTGGATATTAAGTAGATTACTGTTAATCAATCTGCTGCTACTTCAAGCAGTGGTCATTGGGTTAGTTCCAGGTATAAAAATACTGCATTTGAATGATCAGATTTTATTTTATTTTTCCAGTGAGTGTTTTAAGACCACTGGCAGATATTGAACTTGGATCGGAGATGCACAGTGCAGATCTGTGGAAAAAATACGAGTCCATGTTGTGTTTATTGAGGATGTAATTACTTGTGCTGTAATTTGTATGAAAGCACAAATAAAATAATAACTTTTAAATTAATAGAATGTAAACAAAGTTTTGTGAGGGCTAAATCACTGAATCGTTAACTGCAATATTTATGACATGTTACAACACAGATGCCATGCTGATTTTACTTCTGCTGTAAGTGAAGACTACAAATCTTACCCTATTGTACAACATCTATGTCACATGTCTGCTCCTCTTTTTGGATGGTATTTTTGAAATTAGTGAGACAAAACTAATCATAAGCCAAGCAAGCAGTTTATTTTCCATTAAATACTTGAATGAACAGCATATAACTTTCAGAGTTAGATTTAATCAATTTCCTGCCACATTTCATATTAAAACAACAAGCTGCACTGGGCCCCTGCTGTAAGCAAAAGCTATTTTAAGTCAGCTGTTCTGTTATCGGGTATGAATTTGAAATAATTATCCGATTGCCTCTTTATTCTGGATACCAACAACTGATTGGTTACTATTGATGGCAGGAGATAATGAATGGATAAAATTAAAATGAACAGAAATCAAATAGGGGTGAAGGAGGTGCAGAGGTGAGGGAGATTTACAGGATCTAGATGGAAGTCTTGGAATTCAAATACTGGAAAATACCAAGACAGTTGCTGGTGAGAATGTTGATGTACATGGGTAGTATACAGGTAGCAGAAATTCAGATGGAGTTTAATGATGAAGTTCAGGATGGAGTTTAATGATGAAGTGTTTCAGCAAATGATTCTAGAACTATCAAATGCAGAAGACGGTTTCAGTGCACTGGATATCACGCAAATGCAGATAGCTGACTTTGCTAGGATGGAAACAGGTAAGTTTAGAGATGATCTGGATATGAAGTTCAAAACTCCAATTGATCACAACAGATGTGCATATTATTAGTTTTAATGCAAACATGCAGCGCATTTAGAAATAATATGTGGAGATTTTCTGGCGAGTAGTGAAGAGACCCTCTTTAATCTGGGTGGTGCTGACATTTATGGTATGAACAATCAGAAAAATTGATGCTTGTGTATTCTCCAATCTATCTGTTACATAAATGAACATGAAGTAATGCTTTTCAGCAGATTATATAAATGTATTTCTACAAATAAACTAGCTAATGCAGAACTTTCAAAATGTAATCAATAATAAAAATTGTATCCAAGTCACAAATCTCACCTCAAATTAAAACAATGAATAAAATTAAGGGCTAAAATACTAAATTGATTGATTAAGCAAATATTTCCTATAATGATGGAGATCAAGTAATTTTATACGTCAAAATTTGAACAATTACATTTTTTAAATCTTTGAATTAGATGCTGGATTAATCACCCAGAAATGTAGTCATTGTTATTTTCTTAAGCCATCTATTTCCAATAAACACGTTTTCTAAAAAGGTTATTTCAATTAAAATTCTATTTTTTTCAGTAAAAATACTGCGTATGCCTTTGTGATGCACAGGCAAAAAACTGTTTGACAGTCAATGGAAATTAAGTCCTCTAATTGCTAAATATTTCCAACTGTAAATGGCAAACAATTTGAAGCATTACTAAATTTCAAGCTTAAAATACTAGATTTGGTTATAATTGGAAAAAAAGGCAATCAAAATGTTGTTATTCCCCTCTGCGCCTTGAATTGTATCACATAAAATGCCCAAGGCTTATAGAGTTCTAGGTATCCTTTGGTTCATTTGGATGAGGAATCATCAAGGCTTTGGGTTCTACACCCCAGATTTCACGGGCATATTCAGTGATAGTACGATCACTGGAGAACTTCCCAGAGGAAGCAATGTTTTTAATAGCCACCTTGGCCCATTCACGTGGGTTCTGTAAACAAATGTGTTATTGATAAATTAAAATATAAACATTGCTAATGTAATTTCTATATGATTCTATGGTGACAAAAGAGGACTGAATATCCACCCTCATCAAGCTGCTTTGCCTTTGAAAAGCTGTCCCTATTACAAATTTTTCTTCTTACCCAGTTAATTATCTGAAACTAGCAGTCAAGACCCAAAGCTGGGGTTTTAATTCTCCCCATATTAATCACAAACTCCACTTTAGTGCAACTCTTTCTTCAAAATATGGCTATTCCTACACAGTCAAAGGGTAGAAATTTCAATTTAGTTTGGCTGAAGTACAGGCTGGAAGTAGATACATATTCGAAAAATCAGTAAATGGAGGTCCACGTGGCCTACCCATGGAGGCCTGCTTCTACCTCTTTTTAAAAATATTTTTAGGTTCACAATCCATTGAACACTGTATTTTGGTTTTACCAAATTGGCATGTGCAGTGTTTCTGACTCATAATCTTCCCCTTTATCACTGCTTAATATATGGAGACAGAAGAAATTAACGATGTTGAAATCTTGAGCAAAAAAAAAGCTAGAGGAACTCAGTGAGTCAGGCAGCATCTGTGGAGTGAATGGGCAGGTTGGGACCCCCTACCCTCCCATTAGTTTAAAGATGGGGCCCGACCTGAAATGTCATGTCTATTTCCAGCACAGATGCTGCCCGACCCAATGAGTACCCCCAGCACTCTGTGTTATAGAAACATAGAAAATAGGTGCAGGAGTAGGCCATTCGGCCCTTCGAGCCTGCACCGCCATTCAATATGATCATGACTGATCATCCAACTCAGTATCCTGCACCTGCCTTCTCTCCATACCCCCTGATCCCATTAGCCACAAGGGCCACGTCCAACTCCCTCTTAAATATAGCCAATGAACTGGCCTCAACTACCTTCTGTGGCAGAGAATTCCAGAGATTCACCACTCTCTGTGTGAAAAATGTTTTCCTCATCTCGGTCCTACAAGATTTCCCCCTTATCCTTAAACTGTGACCCCTTGTTCTGGACTTCCCCAACATCGGGAACAATCTTCCTGCATCTAGCCTGTCCAACCCCTTAAGAATTTTGTAAGTTTCTATAAGATCCCCCCTCAATCTTCTAAATTCTAGCAAGAACAAGCCGAGTCTATCCAGTCTTTCTTCATATGAAAGTCCTGACATACCAGGAATCAGTCTGGTGAACCTTCTCTGTACTCCCTCTATGGCAACAATGTCTTTCCTCAGATTAGGAGACCAAAACTGTACGCAATACTCCAGGTGTGGTCTCACCAAGACCCTGTACAACTGCAGTAGAATCTCCCTGCTCCTATACTCAAATGCTTTTGCTATGAATTGTGTTTTATCGATAATATTGTGTATATGTGTATATCTATAATATAGTAGAGGTTAGAAATATGGACTGGAACAGGGAAATGAAAAATTAAATGTTACAAGAAACAGTAAGATCATCTGACCTGATATAACTGGTTAACTTTCTCCTGAGATTCCATGTACGATTCAAAATCAGCGAACACTTTGAACCTGTAAAAGAGTAATTAGAAACTCTAAAAATGCAGGAATTATTTTTGAATGAGTATTGAATTTATAAATTTGGAGTTGATGGGAGTTGATTATTCAACCAACCTTGGTGAACACCAAAGCACATACAATTTGCTGATAGTGTGGAATTAGACAAACCAGTGGTCTTGCCAGTCACCCTCATCTGTTTCTGTTACCTCAGCAGCCACCTAGAATTTCAGGTTTTGCTTGACCAAACAAGTAATAATTAATCAACTAAATTGTGGAATAACCACACCATAATTATAATAAGACTTTAGGCACAATGTAGTTTACACTTCTGTTTCTGTCATATTATAGTGTTTCCAGACCTCCTAGGTAATTCCAAATAAATTACCTCCAGTTATGCTTTTTGTCACAGAGGTCTCTTGGTCAGCAGAGGCCAGGTTGTAAGCTCTTGGTGTTTGAATGGAGAACGGGTCTAGGGGGAGGTCTTGCCAAGGAATAGTGTCAAGTAAGAGCTGCATTTATACTTAATCTGCAACTTTAAAAAAATAAATAAATCTGGAATTAGAATGATGTGGAGAATGAAGGCATAGCTGATGAGAAGAAAATTAGGTATGTATGTCAGCTTGCATGAACTCTGCCATCAAAACAATAGGCAGCAGTGGCACTGTTATACCAAGTACTAATTATTTCTCTTCCAAGCCAGAGTTTGATTCTCCATTTCCTATTGCTAATCATATACCGTGTTTTTCTGAAAGAGAAAGTGAAATGTGTTAGCAACTGTCTTGTAATGAGTTTAGATAATGAGCCTGTCCTGATTAAATAGTGCCATTGTGTGGAAGCTGTGAGTGTGAGACTTGAATAAGTACAAGGTATGAATGTATTTTAATGAATGGCATGAGTTATAATTGGTAGAGATTATGATGAAGTATACAACATGAGAAGCATGTAAGACCTGGGTCACTTCCTGAGATACACAGCATTTGATGATTATTCTTTGATCTTGATCACCTCATCAATGTCCTATGGGGGCTTCAAGTTTGACAGTGATCTCAAACAAAACTTTCTCCACTGTCACGTGCACGGAGATGGAAATATTTAAGTGATCCAAGTACAGCTTTAATTAGTATTGGTTAGTTTCAGCTGGAACTGGTCATTCATGAAACTGGATCCTGTGGATAAAACCTACCATCAACCAGGATTCAAATCAATTCACGAATAAAACTGGTACAGGTACTGATACTGACTGAAATCATGACAGTGACGCAGAAGCACAACTTCAAGTGACCTGCTGGAGGTCAATTGGGAGCTGCCACCATTTCAGTAGCAGATTATTGAGGGTTGAGCCTTCATGATGTGGCAGAGGACAGAGATGAAAACAAAAGGAAGTTAATGATTGGTCAATAATTACCTATCATGGTGAAAGAGCATGGACAGAATATCTCCGAAAAGATCCTGTCGATCAGGAGAAAAATATCCACCCGCAATCTGATCGATCACCTGCTTCAGTTCTGGAATCTTTTCATAAAATTGCGTAGCATTATATCTGTAAAAATATCAGCAGATATTAGGAAACCTGTCCTTGGAAGACATGGCAGAACAGATCATCAAACACACTAGACTGCTAAAAATATATAATTTGATAAATAGCAGAAATATTTAAGAGTTTTTAATTGTTGTCCACTTTTTTTATTTTCAGTTTTAGTAGTAAATCATTATCCTCAGTAATAATAATACCACAGTGACACAAGAGACTGTAAATATTGGAATTAGAACAAAAGACAAACTGCTCGTGCTATTCAACGAGCAAGCAGCATCTTTGGAGGGAATGGAACTGCCAACATTTCGGGTCAAGGTTCTGCAGTGGGACTGAGAACAGAGAGAGTAAGGGATGGGAGTCGGGCAGTCGGTGATAGGTGGACAAAGGTGGGGGGGAGGGATGATGGGCAGATGGTGCCAGGTGAAAGGGGGTGCAATGAAGTTGGGAGACAGAAACTGGTAAGTGGTAGGTGGAAACAGACATCGAGGGGAAACAAATGGAACTAGACAGCTGCTGGAAGGTGATAAGCAGGAACTCAAAGGTTACCAGTGTTGAGGTTTGACAAATAAAGGCAATCATCACAGGAGAGATGGAGGGCAGATGGACCAAGATTGATAGGGGAGAGAAATGGGAGAGAGGAGAGTGGGAATAAAAGGGAGATTGATCGGGATATGAATGCAGGGGGGGGAGGGAAGAAGTAAGTTGCCTGAAGTTGGTAAATTCAATGTTCATGATATTAGGATGTAGACTGCCCAGGTGGAACATGGGGTGTTGTTTCTCCAAGGTTTTTTTCTTTGTACTGTTATTTATAGTTATCCTTTACCAGGCCATCCAATGTTATATTAGCTAGTTGGGTGTGACCAATAGAGGGGAGTCAAAAATATTTCTAACAGAAATATTATGTATTACGTAAATGAATCTATGTTTACCACCATTCCTTCCTCCTATTTCATCATACACAATGTTACCCTAAAAGTTGCTATGGATGGAGGATTATTGAGAGCAACTGAAGTGTTATACAGAGATATTACAAGAAATATAGTGAGATCTATTTCCAATCTTAGAAAGTCGCTTAGTGATCTTAATTCATATTCATTGTTTCATCTTCGTCCTCTTTCCAAGTAGTCATCACCTTTGCAAAGTAACACTATTTTTGGTTTCTTGATTAGCCTGTTATCTTATTCATAACTGGATAGAGTTGGCAGCAAAATTGGGTGGAAACTGGAGAATTGAGGCCACATCTCCAGCCTGACAAGCAGGTATTTAGCAAAACAAACCCTTCAAACTACCGTCTCAAAATACACTTAAAATCTGCAGCAACGGCAATCTTGCAGTATGTCTAAGATTCTGTTTATTTTTCCAATTGAATGGTTAATAATTGCCAGTTTCTAGCTTAAGTTGCAATCAGACAAAGCATTTATTCAATCATATTTCAAGGTAAAAATGAAAAAACAATATGGAGAATGAAGACTCGTTTGCAGGTCTTTGCTCCTGACACTGATAGAAATATCTGGAATAAAAAGTCCCTCGTGTAACAACCACATTTATTGCGCTTTTCTCTCTAGTCTACTGCTTGAGCATCCTGCCATTCCAATGGATATATTTTAACATAACCTTCACGTTTGACCCAAGATATTCACACCGAACTGCTTTCTCCTCTTACTTCATTTGTTGGTACATAATGCCCTCATTGTCCCTCTTGATACAAATTCTACCCACTGCCAAGTTATTTGTTACTTACACTAGTACCACAGCTCCCCTCTTCAACTGACTCTTTCATTCTTGTTTTTATATATCATGAAGAATGGAAAATGTAGGCAACAAGGCCTGATGCCATCACACAAGATTACCACCATGAGGATAATCTTAAATTGGATATTATGAGCAAAATAGTTAAATATTGGCTGTTTTCTCTTTCCATTATTTGACCTAATGGGCATGTCTCAGTCTTATATTTTATACCTCGCTATTTGTACAATCACCCTAAATCCCAATACTTAGGTGTGGCGGAATCAGCAGTATTTCAAAGGAAAACATAGGCCTATTAACCTATGCACAGGAGGATCTCTACAACTTATATCCATAGCAATCCTGACCTCACCATGTCCCTTTGCCCTAACCATCACACCCCACTCTTGTAGCTTCAAATTAACTCGTTTTTATTCTGCTAGTACCCAACAAAGGATCTTTGGTCTGAAACGTGAATTCTGTTTCTCTTTCCATAGATGTTAATGTTTATGTTACAAAGCTAATGTTTATGTGTAATGATTAAATTATGCATAATAATTTTATTACCATTTGATGGATAAACAATAATAATGCCAATTTAAGTAAACAAGTTAATACAATTTGTGATGGTTAACTTTACAGAACAATATAACAGGTTTGAGATGTTAATAATCATTTAACAATGGAAAAGAATGGTATATTTATATATACACTCACTGCGCAACCAATTTGCAGTGATCTTTTTCATTGTAACACAAGGCAAGTAATTTCCTATTCATTTCATACTTGTTAACTAGTATTTTGTTACTGAAAACACACCCCTTCTTGTCCAGTTCCTCTACATCTTGAACCCTCATGCCAAAGATGAACAAATTGTTTTCACCAGCCTCTTCTGCCATCTCCACATTTGCGCCATCCATGGTGCCAATCGTCAGAGCACCATTCAACATGAACTTCATATTCCCTGTGCCAGAGGCCTCTGTGCCAGCTGTAGAGATTTGCTGTGACAGGTCTGTTGCTGGGATGACTGTAGATTAAATGAAATAGATTTAATGCTGGCATACCTGTTTCTGACTTAGTAAACATCCAAGCCTCACACACATTTATGAAATAGAAAATTTGTACGCTCTTTTTGAAGAAATAGCAAACGAAAGGGACAAACCTTTGGCTTGCCAGGTAGTGATATCCAGCAATGCCTCCGATGCCATCAGAACTGTGACAATGCAGGCACTCATTGCCAATCGCTCACATCACGGATTGCAATCCTTGATCTGAGCAGATAATATAAATTCTAACGAGTGTCTATTTGGATTGCAATCGTAGCATTTTAGCATGGTGTCGTGAATTGAAAATAAATATGCCAAACCATAATCCCAGACCACTTGCGATCGTAATTCTCACGCACAAATACTCAATCCAAGAAGATTTTCATACTTTAGAAAATATCCCGCATGCTTACATTAGTTAAGAGAAGGGGAACTCGCATTCAGCAATGATGTTCACTCCCCTTTTAATATTTGTTGAGGTTAATTTTAATGTAATTAACTTTTAATACCTTTACTTTGTTCTATATGCACCCTAATCATAATGGTAGACTGAGAGGATAATCACATCTATTGATAGAATTATTAACCCATTTCATAAAAATTAGCAATTTATTATCTCAAATCATTATCCTGATTGGTTGCGTTCTTTAAAATAAACAAAATTCTCAAATGAATCAAGCATAAGGCAGTAAAACTCCGACAATCTGCCATTCTTCGGACTACTGGTGCCGAACTAGCAGATTTACCAGATGATTTGAACCCATTTTTATTAACACCGAAAAAACGTTGTAATTTGACATAGTCATACTGCATGAAAATAGACCTTTCAGCCCAACTCATCCGTATCGATCAAAATTATAAGGTGGTCCCATTTGCCAATGTTTGGCTCATATCTCTCTAAGCAATACCAATCCAAGTGCCTGTCAAATGTGTCATTACCTGCCAAGGTTCTACCTGTCCTCGGCATTGCAGCACCACCTGTCTTTTGTGGAAAAGTTCTTCCAGACCAACACCTTTGACTATGAGTCCATCAGGCAGTGGTCAGCATGGAACATCCTGCAGGCACTGCAGGACATGGAGTCGATTTTATCCTGAGGCATCGTTCCCTGAGCAGACTGCCCAGTTTATCTTGTGAAATACCTCATTGTCAGAACTCACCAACAAGCACCAAGACTTCACTTGGCTGGCGGTGAGAGGGGCCCTCCCAGTCAGATCCGTCCTGTACTGTCGGAGTCTTACTAACGATTCACGCTGCTCACAAGATGGCTGCTACGGAGAAGAGACGGTTGCCCACCTCTTCGCAGATGTGGATTTTCAAAGTGGATATGGAGAATGATGGAAAGGACCTTGTCAAGGGTCTGTCCCACTTAGGCGACTTTTTAGGCGAGCGCAGGAGACTCTGCGCTCGCCTCATGATCGCCACATGTTCGCTGGTGGTCTCTGGCGAGTTTCCTTCATGGTCGCGAGGAGTTCCTGCATTCTGGGAACTAGTCGCGGCCTCAATATGGTCGCCATAACTTTTTCAACATGTTGAAAATTTTTCTGCAACCAAAATTTGGTCGCCATGGAGAAAATCAATAATCCTGTAGTCATAGGTGCAGTTGGAATGGGGTCGCCATGTAGTTATGGGTAGTCAAGGTAGTTGTAGATAGTTTTAGTTTGCTGACCGGGCATTTTCATTGGCTCATTGGGGAAAAAAACGTAAGCACGAGTTTTCAGGACCAAGGATAACCAACCGGTAATGTTAAATGCCCGCCAAACTTCACAGCTGTGTATCTCTGGCTTATTAAAAGTTGTCTGACTTCTTAAAAGTGTCTCTGCTCCTTCTCCGCCCTCCCCCCCCCCCCCTCTATTAAAGGACTTACCGTACACTGTGCTAGCCGTCTTAACCTTCCTGTTTATCGCGGTGTGTGCCTGTATCACCTTGGCTTTGCATCGTGTGAATTTCAGACAGCGCTCCCCCGCTTTCCCTGGCCCCCGCCTTTGCGGTGTATTTGTGTGTGTGTGTGTGTGTTACACTCTGACAGGCGACGTTCCAGTCCTGGTTTTTCAGGCGAGCCACGAACTTGACAGTCCGCTGAAAAATCGCCTAAGTGGGACAGGCCCTTAACTATTTATCATAAACAGTTCCTTAAAAAATGGGTCTCTGATTTACGGGCTGCTCCCAGGGACAAATTCAGAGATGGACAGCAATTGCCACTAGAAGATCATCAACTCAGTGAAAAATGCTCTTTGGTCTGCTTGAAACTTGTCTACCAGCACAGCGAAATGTTCATCAAGGAATGGTGCTGATTGGCCCATTCCAGACTGCAGCAATTCATGCTGAGGGACTCACTGAAGCTTGATGCAACCATACTAAGGCTCTTGGGGGGTGGGGGGGGGGGAGATCACAGACTGAGATTGTTCGACTGCTGGACATGGATTTGCAGAATCTAGGGGGTCATTAGTTACCCTCCAGTCATCCTGCACCTCACCCTTGTTTAAAAATTATGTCCATCTCAGCCAGGCACTGTGCTCTTGAATATACCTGGTCAGGCCTCAGTGATTAATCTACCTTCATACATTTAAAAATCCAAAAGCTCCTCTACTGTAATGCGAACTATTCCCAAGAAATAACTCTCAAATAACTTTCCTCCAGTTCCCCACTCTTCATGTTTTTCTCCATGGTGTATACAGAGGAGAACTGAGACTCCTGTGAAGAGACCATTACCTAGTGGCCAGATGTCAAACTATCGGGACATATGAATTGCCGATTGCAGATTGTTGTGATGTTTACAGTGAATGCAAAAAAATCTCTCAAAGACAAATGTACTCAATTAGAACCAAACCAAAGTTTGACACAAAAAGCTGGAGTAACTCAGCGGGACAGGCAGCATCTCTGGAGATTAGGAAAGGGTGACATTTCGGGTCGAGACCCTTCTTCAGACTAGTCAGTCCTCGTTTCCCTTGCCCTTAACTAGTCTGAAGAAGGATGCTGCCTGTCCCGCTGAGTTACTACAGCTTTTTATGTCTATGGTTTAAACCAGGATCCACAGTTCCTTCCTACCCAAACCAAAGTTTACCTAGTTTAGAGACTGTTTGCTCTAAGGAGAGATTGGACACATTTGAATAGTTTTCTCTGGCATATTGGAAGTTATGGGGAGACCTCAGGGCCGGCCTTAGGGGGTGCGGTGCCCAATTGGGAACAATTTTGGTGAACCCCAGTTTCCTAGCCAAGGTGTGTCAGCCCAGTTATTTAGTATATATTATGAAATTGTACACTAGGTGCTATGGATTATACACTATGTGAATCTCTCCTGCTCCCTCCCGTTTGCCTGTCAGTAGCTCCGCTGGCTTCCAACCTTTACCGTAGTTGCTAATTATGTGATTGGACACAAAGGTACACAAAAAAGCTGGAGAAACTCAGCGGGTGAGGCAGCATCTATGGAGCGAAGGAAATAGGCAACGTTTCGGGCCGAAACCCTTCTTCAGACTGAAGAATGTGATTGGACACAATGCCCTTGGAGACAGCGGTTGATTGGACGGGAGGAGACCTATTTGTTGATTCAGACGGGAATTTTAAGGCAAGCTGGTTGGTGATTGGATGCAACCCCCTTAGAGACAGCGTTTGATTGGCCGCCAAATAAAATAGTCAAATCTGTAACAAAAATCGCTGGTCGGTGCGAACTCAGTGGACTATCTGGTTGTATCTCCAAATTAATCTGGTTGTATCAACCAGACTATCAGGTTGTATCTCCAAACTAAACAGTATAACATGCAGGTACATTCATTTAAAATTAAATTCAGTGATTATTTCACATGATCTCACTGTAAAGCTTAATATCTGACCAATTTCTGTTTAACACGTTTGGTCTGCCGTGAGCATTTTTCTCTCCCAAAACAGTTCATCTCTAGCAAACCGATCAACGAACCAGACAGCAGATGGACGCAGTCATAGAACCATAGACAATAGGTGCAGGAGTAGAGGCCATTCGGCCCTTCGAGCTTGCACAGCCATTCAATATGATCATGGCTCATCATCCAACTCAATATCCTGTACCTGCCTTCTCTCCATACCCCCGGATCCCTTTAGCCACAAGCGCCACATCCAACTCACTCTTAAATATAGCCAATGAACTGGCCTCAACTACCTTCTGTGGCAGAGAATTCCACAGATTCACTGCTCTCTGTGTAAAAAACTTTTTCTCATCTCAGTCCTAAAAGATTTCCCCTTTATCCTTAAACTGTGACCCCTTGTTCTGAACTTCCCCAACAACGGGAACAATCTTCCTGCATCTAGCCTGACCCACCCCTTCAGAATTTTGTAAGTTTCTATAAGATCCCCCCTCAATCTTCTAAATTCTAGCGAGTACAAGCCGAGCCTAGCCAGTCTTTCTTCATATGAAAGTCCTGACATCCCAGGAATCAGTCTGGTGAACCTTCTCTGTACTCCCTTTATGGCAAGATTGTCCTTCCTCAGATTAGGAGCCCAAAACTGTACCAATACTCCAGGTGTGGTCTCACCAAGACCCTGTACAACTGCAGTAAAACCTCCCTGCTCCTATACTCAAATCCTTTTGCTATGAATGCTAACATACCATTCGCTTTCTTCACTGCCTGCTGCACCTGCGTGCCTACTTTCAATGATTGGTGAACCATGACACCCAGGTCTCGTTGCATCTCCCCCTTTCCTAATCGGCCACAATTCAGATAATAGTCTACTTTCCTGTTTTGCCACCAAAGTGGATAACCTCACATTTATCCAAATTATACTGCATCTGCCATGCATTAGCCCACTCACCCAGCCTATCCAAGTCACCTTGCAGCCTCCGAGTTCAGAGAGGTTTGAACGGTTTAGAGATGTTTAGAGGGTTTCAGGTGTGTTTAGAATTGTTTAGAGGGGAATAGGGGGGCTAGAGGGGGTTTAGAGGTGTTCAGAGGGTCCCAGAGGGGTTTAGAGACGTTTATTTTATTTAATTCTCTGAAATTGAAGATTGACATAAAGCTGGAGTAACTCAGCAGGACAGGCAGCGCAGCGACTCTGGAGAGAAGACCCTTCTTCAGACTGAACTGAAGTCGCATCGGTGAGAGTACTTGTGATTGTCTGAAGAAGGGTCTCGACCAGAAATGCAACCCTCTCCCCAGAGCCGCTGCCCGTCCCACTGAGCCAGCTTCAACTTCAGAGCCAAACAAAAAACACAGAGTGCTGGAGGAACTCAGCGGGCCAGGCGGCTGCCTCACCCGCTGGGTTTCTCCAGCATTTTTGTCTACCGCTAAACGGCAATGATTCCGGGAATGCTGAGGCGACAGGCTGATAGAGAGGGAGTGGGAGAGCTAGAGAGAGACGAGATGGGTAGCGGGAGAGAGCGCAAGAGAAAGAGGGAGGGAGGCAGAGAGCAAAACACAGAGACACAACGTGGGTCGGTAGATGAATGACTAACCTGCAAACCCTTCTCGCGGTCCGGGGCCCTCACTCATGATGATGAGTTTATTGAAATTCTCAACGTGTCATCGATCTACATTCCTCAGTAAATGTAATTGTGTTTTAAACAAGTATTATTGACGTTGCGTGAATTTTATTCAAAGGAACATGGCGTCATTAATTCTTGTTCAAAACACAATAACATTTACTGAGGAATGCGGATGGATGCAGATTGATGACATGGCATACCAAGGTGTTAACTACTTGCTGTTAAGAAGTGCTAACAGTACTAGTTAACAAATCGTTTGTGTCTGATGGCCGTGCAGCGGGACTGGTTGTAGCGCCCAGGTCACCTCACCTGCCCCGGGACTGGCTGTAGCTCCCAGGTCACCTGCGTGCCCCGGAACTGGCTGCAGTTCCCAGGTCGCAAAAACGAATTGAAAAAAAACCCATCTGCGGGCCAGATGATTTCGGGTTATGGGCCGGATTCAGCCCGTGGGCCGTAGGTTGCCGACCCCTGGTTTAACTGATCATATTTATTCTGAGCATGCGGTAGAGATTTTCAGTTTTCCTCATCATGGTGTACTCTGGACACTGAAGTTTGGTAACTCACTGTGATAATCAAAGGATTAGGAAATTACGAATGGGGGAGCTGTGTGAAAAGTCAAACATTATGCATCTCAATATAATGTCATTAAATAGGCAAATTAAATGATAAATAAATCCATTTTGAAGAATCATGGATAAAACTGTAAAAGGCAAGAGTATCAAAGATGTCACATGGAATAAAATAGAAGAGTAAAGAAGAATATTTTTAATTGTGATTGTACAAAAGTAATGGTAAGGCTTTATCAACTCGCTTGTGTCAGTGTAGGTCGTTTTTATCTCTTTCTCAATTCACTCCATTATTTTTGAAATATTATGCTCAATTTAACATTCAAAGATTTCTTGCTGATCAATTTTATGGTAAATATACTCATTTATAAGTGCAAAATGTACTACCACACATCTGAAAAGGTCAACAAACATATAAAGAAAAATACTGTTTTGCAAATTGGTAATACCTTTCTCAGCAAGTGAAACTCTGTAGTTTTCCAGAAAAACAACCTTCAACTTCTTGTTAATTACAGGGTCATTGTTCACTACATCTGCCACAGATGTGATAAGTTTAATAATCAATTTAGCCATATGATAGCCAGGAGCAGCCTAGGAGAAAAGAATGTTTGACCTTAAGAAAAGATTGGTAACATGCGAGCCATCACAAAGTCCTTCTTGTTTTAACCAGAAACAGTTAACTTTGATTAATCCAATTACTGCCAAAGGTTGAGGAAAAATGTGTACATTTTGTCTACAGCAGTGAATTTTCTGCTGATATCTGTATAATTATAGCATATATTTTAAATGCTGTTTGATATTTCCATGACGTGTACAGTTTGAATGATAGTTACATATTTTTTGAATAGAAATAAATTAAGTATTGAAATATTGAACTGTCACAAAATATGTGGTGATAAAAGCACATTAAAATTAATTAGGTAGCTTAAAGGATCTTGCAGTTTGAGAAGATGAAATCAGATGTGTCCATTTGATTGAAGACAGACACAAAGTACTGGAGAAACTCAGTGGGTCAGGCAGCATCTCTAGAGAACATGGATGGATGATGTTTCGGGCCGGAACCCTTCTTCAAACCCAACATACTGTATTCTGTATTACTGTTGAGTAAAGGTACCTACAGAGGCATGAGGGAGGAGCTGGCTAAAGTTGATTGGAAAGGGACCTTACCAGGAAGAACAGTGGAGCAGTAATGGAAGGAGTTTCTGGGATAATTTGGAAGACACAAGATCCTTTCATCCCAGAGGAAGAAAGACTCTAAGGGGAGAATTAGTCGACCATGGCTGACAAAGGGAGTCAAAGACAGCATAGAAATAAAAGAGAAGGCATATAATATATTTTGCAGATTACTAGGAAGCTAGAGGATTGGGAAGGTTTTAAAAACCCAACAGAGGGCAACTAAAAAGTCAATGGGAGAAAAGATGAAATATGAAGGTCAGCAAGCCAATAATATAAAAGAGGATACCAAAAATGTCTTCAGATATATAAAGAGTAAAAGGGAGACAAGACATTGGATCTTGTGGAAATGATACTGGTGAAGTAGTGGGAATAAAAATGGTAGACAAATTTAATTAAAACATTTGTGTCAGTGTTCACAGCGGAAGACATCAGTAATGTGCCAGAAATTCAAGGGAGTCAGGGGGCAGAAATTAATGCTTTTACTAAAGAGAAGGTGCTTGGGAAGCTGAAAGATCTGAAGGTGGATAAGTCACCTGGACCAGATGGACTACACCCAAGGTTCTGAAAGAGGTAGCTTTAGAGATTGTGAAGGTATTAGTTGTGACCTTCCAAGAATCACTAGAGTCAGGAGCGGTCGCAGAGGAATGGAAAATTGCAAATGTTATTCCACTGTTCAAGAAGCGAGCAAGGCAAGAGGGGAAACAATAGGCAATCTAGCCTGACTTCAGTGGTTGGTAAGAATTTATAGATCATTATTAAGGATGAGGTTTCCAAGTAATTAGAAGCACATGATAAAATAGACCAAAGTCAGCATGGTTTTGTGAAGGAGAGATGTTACCTGATAAATCAATTGGAGTTCTTTGAGGACATAAAAAACAGGATAGACAAAGGAGAGTCAGTGGATATTGTTTATCTGGATTTTCAGAAAGCCTTTGATAAAGTGCCGCATTTGAGGCTGCTCAACAAGATGAGAGCCCATGGTATTAGAGGGAATATATTAGCATGGATAGATGGTTGGCTGAATGACAGAAGGCAAAGTGTGGGAATGATGGGGACTTTTTTTGATTGGCTATTGATGACTAGTGGTACTCCACAGGGGTTGGTGTTAGGTCCACTACTTTTCATATTGTAAATTATTTATTTAGATGATGGAATTGATGCCTTTATGGCTAAGTTTGCAGATGATACAAAGAATGGTGGAGGGGCAGGTAGAGGAAGCGGGGAGTCTACAGAAGGACTTGGAAAGGTTGGGAGAATGGGCAAAGAGGTGGCAGATGGAATGCAGCATAGCATAGTGTGCAGTCATGCACTTTGGTGTAAAGGCATAGACTATTTTCTAAATGTGGAGAGGATTCCGAAATCAGAGTTGCAAAGGGATTTGGGAGTGCTGGTGCATAACTCCATTAAAGTTAATTTGCAGGCTGCAGATTGCAAATGAAACATTAGCATTCCTTTTGAGGGGACTAGAATATAAATGCAGGGTAGTAATGCTGAGGCTTTACCACATTTCGAGGATTGTAGAGCCATTGAGTCCACGCTGACCACCCCGTACACCAACACGATCCTACACTCAGGGCAATTTACAATTTTACCAAAGCCAAATTAACCTACAACCCATATGTCTTTGGAATGTGAGAGAAAACCGGAGCACTTGGCGAAAACCCACCGGTCACAGGATGAATGTGCAAACTCCACACAAACAGCCCCCAAAGTCAGGAATGAATCAGGATCTCAGGCGCTGTGAGGCCATAGGTCTACCAGCTGTGCCACTGTGCGGACAGATGCCAATATTAGTAAGAATGACTAATATGTATAAATGATAAAAAATGTATACAGTTTTTGTCCGGCTTTGTTTTGCATATTTTTCATTTTGCATAAACTTTATTTTTTTATTTAAAAAAAAGTTGGTATAGGAATAAATCTTGGCTAAGAAAAGTAAAAGAATATCCATGATTTTATCCAAATCATGTCTTTTATTTCCTAATTAGTTTAATATTTTGTTTGGAATACAGGTTGCCCACGGTACAAGTCTTCCACAAGCACTGCTCACAATTTGAAGCAGTGCATGGAATTTGGCAAAATACTGCAATCTATATCAGTATTTGTTTGATGATTTGTTTGATGATGACGTGATGATTGCTGCAGATAGATAAAGAAGGAAATAAATCTTACCTTACCCCCAATCATAACAGTTCTTGCAACAAACGGCTTGTTTGGGTTCTTCCTAATTCCTTACACAAGATATAAACAAATATAAATAGAAATCTGTCACTGTTAAATTTAAGATTTGCATTTAAGTGTGTAGGTTTCATTCAAAACAAATATCTGGTAATTTTCATAAAATAAAATTATGCACACAGAAATTTTGTAATTTTCTTGCATTCTTAATAATGTAGCAACCAATATAGTTCACTTTTAGTTTTCACAATCTATATTGGAAATAAATATTTTCAATTCATTTTGTATCCAAAAATTGAAAATAGAGAATGAAATTCATTGCAATATTTTTAACAGAACCAATCAAATTACGTTTTTCTTATACTGTAGGAAAAACATTTAAAGGCAGGAGGAAATTTGCAATAACGTGGATGATCTTTTCACAAAGGTATATCGCAAGTATGAACAGTCCTCATGAAAATCGAATAATATCAATGTGATTTCTACATTGTTCATGAAATAATGTATTTTAAGTACGGATTCCATACTGACATCACAATAAAATAATTGATATTAAAACTTTGTTTTCTGATTTCATACTCACGATTGTACATGACAATGATATAAAGGCAATTCATGAGCTGCCGTTTGTACTCATGGATTCGTTTCACATGAACATCAAACATGGACGTTACATCGATTGGGATCCCATAGTCTTTTTCCAGCATGGTAGCAAGTTTGATTTTATTTCTCTATTAACAGGACAAAAATGAGAAACGTTGCTATATACACAATAACTAGTTTTCAAGAATGCAGAATTTGCATCATTTAAATATCTCTACCATTTTCACCGTCATAATCTCCTCAACGAATTGACCATCATTTACGAAGGCATGCAGTTTCTGTAGCTGGTCCAGTTCTTTAATGAAGTCCACTCCTATTTTCTATAACACATTAAAGGGGATTAATATTCTTATTCTACAGTTAAAATAAATTCACAATTCTCCTGGTTTTATATAAGATACAATATGAATTCAAAATAGTTCTGTTCTTATATACTGGACTGCTATGCCAAGACTTTCATTTAAGCCAAACAGAGGAAATATTAAGCAGATAATTTGCAATATAAAAAAATTATCAAAGCTACAAATCACAAAAATAAATTGTTCCTGAGACTGAAATTTAGGTATGAGCATGATATCAAACAGATACAGAACATTAACCATATAACAATTACAGCACGGAAACAGGCCATCTCGGCCCTTCTAGTCCGTGCCGAACACATATTCTCCCCTAATCCCATCTACCTGCACTCAGACCATAACCCTCCATTCCTTTCTCGTCCATATAACTATCCAATTTATTTTTAAATGATAAAATCGAACCTGCCTCCACCACCTTCACTGGAAGCTCATTCCACACAGCTACCACTCTCTGAGTAAAGAAGTTCCCCCTCATGTTACCCCTAAACTTGTCCCTTAATTCTCAAGTCATGTCCTCTTGTTTGAATCTTCCCTACTCTCAGTGGGAAAAGCTTATCCACGTCAACTCTGTCTATCCCTCTCATTTTAAAGACCTCCATCAAGTCCCCCCTTAACCTTCTGCGCTCCAAAGAATAAAGACCTATTTGAATATGCTTTATTTGAATAAAGACTCAGTTTGAAGAAGGGTCTCGACCCGAAAAGTCACCCATTCCACCTATCTGATGTAAGATAGAGATGCTGATTGTCCCGCTGTTATTCCAGCATTTTGAGTCCACTTTTGGTTTAAACCAGCATCTGTAGTTCCTTCCTATACATACAACAATCTTTAATGGTAATGTTTTGTTAGCTGGATTCCTCACAAATATATTGAATATTGGGTGATCTTTATTCTTTAAAATCTATATTACTAAAAGTCTGATCTTGATCACTTCCTGTTGTTCTGTATATTGATTTTAGAAAAAACGCTGCCGCTTACGGATGTGATTTTTGGCCATCTTACTCAGAGTCCCCCTTCGCTGCGCAGACAAGAGGATTTTTCCCATCGATGAAAAATAAGAGTTATTAGTGTTTTAAAAATGTTGAGATTCTCTCTCCTGATGGCCACGCCCCATCCTGAGGGACAATAAAACCCGGAAGTGTTGAGTGTGTCAGTCAGTCTCTGCAAGATGGGGGAGAGAGAGGGTCACGTCTCTCAGTCTGAGCTGTGAATAACACTGAACACATGTCTACTAAACTGTGAGTGTGGTTTTACTGACCTTGAGTTCCCTTAATGTGGTTTGAAAATGAAAATGTGGTTGGTTTGAAAAAGCACAGCAAATTGTTGTTGGTGGTGGTTGGTTTGAAATAAAGCACATCAAATGGTTGTTGGTGGTGGTTGGTTTGAAATAAAGCACAGCAAATGGTTGTTGGTGGGGGTTGGTTTGAAATAAAGCACAGCAAATGGTTGTTGGTGGTGGTGGTTGGTTTGACATGAAGCACACCAAATGGTTGTTGGTGGCGGTTGGTTTGAGATGAAGCACAGCAAATGGTTGTTGGTGGCGGTTGGTTTGAGATGAAGCACAGCAAATGGTTGTTGGTGGCGGTTGGTTTTGAGATAAAGCACAGCAAATGGTTGTTGGTGGCGGTTGGTTTTGAGATGAAGCACAGCAAATGGTTGGTGGTGGCGGTTGGTTTCAAATAAAGCACGGCAAATGGTTGGTTGTGGCGGTTGGTTTCAAATAAAGCACAGCAAATGGTTGTTGGTGGTGGTTGGTTTGAAATAAAGCACATGATTAAAAATGTAAACTTGACAACTTCCTGTTTGCACTGTATATTGATTTTAGATAAAACGCTACCACGTACGGCTGTGATTTTTGGCCATCTTACTCAGTTTCCCTCCACTCAGCAAAGGCAGAGGATTCTTCCCATCAATGTAAAATAATAGTGTTATTCGTATTTTAAAAATATTGAGAAACTCTCTCCTGTCAATCACACCATGGCCACGCCCCTTCTGGTGGGATGGGGGAGGGATTATAAAACCCAGAAGTGTGGATGTGGCTCAGTCTCTGCAAGATGAGGGAGGGAGAGGTCACGACTCTGTCTGAGCTGTGAATCAACTGAACACACTGAATGTCTACTGAACTGTGAAACTGCACTTGAGTTTGGTGGACTTGGACCCTGCTTGAAGTAGTAGGAAACTGCACTTGAGTTTGGTGGACTTGCACACTGCTTGAAGTGATAGGAAACTGCACTTGAATTTGGTGGCCTTGAACCCTGCATCAAGTGGTATGAAACTGCACTTGAATTTGGTGGCCTTGCACCCTGCTTGAAATGGTTGGAAACTGCACTTGAATTTGGTGGCCTTGCACCCTGCTTGAAGTAGTAGGAAACTGCACCTGAATTTAGTGGCCTTGCACCCTGCTTGAAGTGGTATGAAACTGTACTTGAATTTGGTGGCTTTGCACCCTGCTTGAAGTGGTAAGAAACTGCACTTGAATTTGGTGGCCTTGCACCCTGCTTGAAATGGTGGGAAACTGCATTTGAATTTGGTGGCCTTGCACCCTACTTGAAATGGAATTTCAAGGAATAGCCGTGAGTCAACTGCCAGCCCACCAGCCGTGAGTGAGCTGCCAGCACATCAGGCTTGAGTGACTGAGCTGCCACGGCAAGAATCCATTTGGCCCACAATTGTATATTAGCCCTCTGGAAAACAGTCCGTTCAGCCCACAGCACCCATACTAGCACTCCAGAAAGCCCCCCCCCCCACTGGCCATTAATATTGGAATTGGTGGAGAGGTGGAATATTGCGTTGGGAGACCAGCCCTCCCGTGTGAACATGGGACTCAACGGGTCCCACTTAGTCTAGTATATATTAAAAATCTTCCATGGTGCAAGATGGAAGCTGCTTGATGTTAATCTGCAATGAAAATTATCATAACATCCACAGTGCCCTCCATAATGTGCAGGATAAAGACCCATCATTTATTTATTTGCCCCTGTGCTCCACAATTTGAGATTTGTAATAGAAAAAAATTGCATGTGGTTAAAGTGCACATTGTCAGATTTTAATAAAGGCCATTTTTATACATTTTAGTTTCATCATGTAAAAATTACAGCAGTGTTTATACATGGTCCTTGTGAGAAAGAACTGCAGATGCTGGATAAAATCAAAGATAGACACAAAATGCTGGAGTAACTCAGCGGGTGAGGCAGCATCTATGGCGAGTAGGAATGAGTGACGTTTCGGGTCGAGATCCTTCTTCAGACTGATGAAGGGTCTTGACCCAAAACGTCATCCATTCCTTCTCTCCATGGATGCTGCCTCACCGGCTGAGTTACTCCGGCATTTTGTGTCCATCTTCGATTTTATAGTCTCCCCCATTTCAGGGCACCATAATGTTTGGGACACAGCAATGTAATGTAAATGATAGTAGTCATGTTTAGTATTTTGTTGCATATCCTTTGCGTGCAATGACTGCTCGAAGTCTGTGATTTATGGACAGCACCAGTTGCTGGGCGTCTTCTCTGGTGATGCTCTACCAGGCCTGTATTGCAGCCATCTTGAGCTTATGCTTGTTTTGGGGTCTAGTCCACTTCAGTTTCCTCTTCATTATAAAAGGCATGCTCAATTGGGTTCAGATCAGGTGATTAACTTGGCCACTCAAAAAGTGATCATTTTTTAGCTTTGATAAACACCTTTGTTGCTTTAGCAGTATGTTTGAGATCATTGTCTTGCTGGAATGAACCATCTGCCAATGAGTTTTGAGGCATTTGTTCGAACTTGAGCAGATAGGATGTTTCTGCACACTTCAGAATTCATTATGCTACTATCATCAATGAAGATAAGTGATCCAGTACCTTCAGCAGCTATACATGCCCAGGCCATAACACCCCCATCACTGTGTTTCACAGATGAGTTGGTATGCTTTAGATCTTGGGCAGTTCCTTCTCTCCTCCATACTTGGCTCTTGCCATCACTCTGATATGTTAATCTTCATCTCATCTGTCCACAAGAACTTTTTCCAGAACTGTGGGTGCTCTTTTAAGTACTTCTTGGTAAACTGTAACCTGACCATCCTATGTTTGCAGCTAACCAGTGGTTTGCATCTAGCAGTGTAGCCTCTGTATTTCTGTTCATGAAGTTTTCTGTGGACAGTGGCCATTGACAAATTCACACCTGGCTCATGAAGAATGTTTCTGATCGATCAGACAGGTGTTTGGAAATGTTTTTTTATTATAGAGAATTCTTCTGTCATCAGCTGTGGAGGTCTTCCTTGGCCTGCCTGTCCCTTTGCGATTGGTTAGCTCACCAGTGCTCTCTTAATGATGTTCCAAACAGTTGATTTTGGTAAGCCTAAGGTTTGGTTGATGTCTCTAACAGTGTTTTTTTCTTGTTTCTCAGTCTCATAATTTTGACTTTCATTGGGACGACTTTGGTCCCCATGTTGATAAACAGCAATAAAAGTTTCCAAAGGTGATGGAAAGACTGGAGGAAAGATTAGGTGCCGAGAGCTCTCTTATACTTGCAATAAGGAGGCAATTAAACACACCTGAGCAATTATAAACACATGTGAAGCCATGTGTCCCAAACATTATGGTGCCCTGAAATGGGGGGGCTATGTATAAACCAAAGATCATAGAGCGGAGCAAGATGGTCCGCTCCTTCAAAATCCAATGGACTAACGTGTAGTACGTAATGGAGCGGAACGTCTGCCATTTTATCAAACCCGACCCGACTTCTGTGGAATGTGTAATCAGCAAAGATCATAGAGCGGAGTCGGGTTGGGTTGGTTTCTTTATTTGAAAATAGAAACGAGGAAAACTATTAAGGGGATGATTTGGTATGGTAATTGAAAAGTTTCTTAAATACTAACTTAGAATGGAATCGGAGCATGCAACAATTATCTTTTTTGAGGACGGATGGGAGCTTTGGCTTACAGCCCAGGATGGAATTAAGTTTAGCAAATGTTTGCTTGCTGTCAGAGCAATATTTCAATGACCTCCCTTATCTGCAATTCAAACATTAAAAATGGCATGAAGGAGAGGGAATGCTTAGGAAGGAACTGCAGATGCTGGTTTAAACTGAAGAGTCGAGTTCCTTCTTCAGACTGAAAGTCCTTTTCCCGTGACTTTCAGTCTGAAGGGTCTCGATCCAAAACGTCACCCATTCCTTCTCTCCAGAGATGCTGCCTATCCAGCTGAGTTACTCCAGCATTTTGTGTCTATCTTCAGTTTAAACCAGCATCTGCAGTCCCTTCCGATACACACATCAGTCTGTCCAGTCAAGGGTACAATTGGCGATCGAAATACAACAGCGAGTGTTCGAGCAAAGATCATAGAGCGGAGCTGATCTTTCTGTTCAAGGATAATTAATGCACCTGGCTCCAGTTTATGTACTTAACTTCATCCCGCGTTGAAACCGATCCTGGGATGTATTAATCACCAGTAAATACATGCTTCATTCCCCTCTTTTCATTACATGTATGATAGTTTCTTAAATCCGCACACACAATGCTTTGGGGCCCATTTGAATGGGTGAAAAATACAGCGATTCCGAATCTCGCTGCACTTAGCCCAGCACAGTTATTTTCTTTACCTGTTTCAACGCGCGTAAAAGCAAATGACAATACAACATGAAGATTCTTGCCACAAACAACCAAAATAGCTTGTAATGATTAGCATTTTATTAACATTTCGCCTTTTCATTTTGGATTGAATAAATAAAAGTGATAGACGTTTACACGGAAATCGAAATATTATTTTTATTATGCATAGCATTTTGGAGATTTGTAGAGAAATGGAACATTTAATGTTGAGGCACCGTTACTGTAATCCGATACTTAAAATGCGTGCATTTTTAAATCTAAATATATCTTTGCTGTAAAATAAATAGTTACACATGGTCATAGCTGGTTACCCTATATTCTGCTAATTTGTATTCATATATATTTTTTAAAAACCGCGTAAATTATAAATTGCAGGAACAACGTGCCTTTAAAAGAGCTTACTTCAGTTGTGATTAGTTAACGGTGTAAACCGTTTGAAATAGAAACCAATTATATTTTCACAAAACAAAAATCGAGGAAAAATGTCCTGAGTGCATAAATTCCTAATTTACAATCAAGAAACTGCATCAATAGACATTGGATTATAATTTAATTTTAGACTCCCAATACGATCCATTAGGAACCGCGACAGTTCTGCGTGCGGCACACACGTGGGCAAATGAAATGCATCGGTCTTTAGCGATTCAGAACTGTTCTGCATTGCAACAATTTCATACATATTGAGCTAGGAGCTGAAGCTAGCGTCTGCAGTTTTAGAGTACGACACAATTATAAGTAATCAAAAGAAAATTCATGAACCTTAACACCTGGATGAGAAACGTCACCCATTTATTCTCTCCAGAGATGCTGCCTGGCCCGACCCCTGAGTTACTCCAGCTTTTTGTGTCTATCTTCGGTGTAAACCAAAGATCATACAGCGGAGCAAGATAGTCCACTCCAAAGATCATAGAGCGTACGCCATGACCAAAGATCATAGATTGGAGTGGAGACCGAAGCCGGTTACGGAAATGGCGCTGAAGTTTAACCATGACCTACTACGGCATTTTCGACGAGTGGACTATCTTGCTCCACTCTATGATCTTTGGTAAACAGTTGTAATTTCTACATGGTGAAACCAAAATGTATAAAAATGGCCTTAAAAAGAATATGACAATGTGCACTTTAGCCACATTTGATTTTTTTCTATTACAAATCTCAAATTATGGAGTACAGAGGCAAAAAAATAAATGATGGGTGTTTGTCCCAAACATTAAGGCGGGTACTGTATTTCTGCTGACTTTGGTACTAAGCCACCAGTTCCCCAAAGTAAATGTTCAGCCACTCTCCAAATGTTTCAGTTAATTTTGACCCTACAAGCTCGGGTAAATTGTAGGCTGTTAACTACAATGGTTTGCGAATGCAATTCAACCAAGGCTTGAGGAATGAAGTCCTATCAAGTAAGTGGTGGATTCTTGTGAAACTCTACAATCAATATGTCTCAACAAGAAATTAATATAGTGGAGAAATGTTCTCTTTCCAGGATAAAGCAGCTACAGCTACTAATACTGATCGATAAGATCGAGTTCAGATTTACAGTCATTCACATATGATACTAGAATATTAACTTGATTTATCTTCCCACAGATGTTGCTATACCTGTTGGCATGCAGGCATTCTATGGTTTTATTATAAATTAGACTGTGGGACCCGTTGGGTCCCATGTTCACACGGGAATATTCCAATATTGGTGGCCAGTGGGAGGGGGGGGGGGCTTTCTGGAGCGCTAGTATGGGTGTTGTGGGCTCAAGGGACTGGTTTCCAGAGTGCTGGTATGGACATTGCGGGCCAAATGGATTCTTGGAGTGGCAGTCAAGCCACATGTGCTGGCAGCTCACTCACGGCTGGTGGGCTGGCAGTTGACTCGCGGCTATTCCTTGAAATTCCATTTCAAGCAGGGTGCAAGGCCACCAAATTCAAGTGCAGTTTCATACCACTTCAAGCAGGGTGCAAGGCCACCAAATTCAAGTGCAGTTTCATACCACTTCATGCAGGGTGCAAGTCCACCAAATTCAAGTGCAGTTTCATACCACTTCAAGCAGAGTGCAAGGCCACCAAATTCAAATGCAGTTTCATACCATTTCATACAGGGTGCAAGGCCACCAAATTCAAATGCAGTTTCATACCATTTCATGTATGAGCAAGGCCACCACATTCAAATGCAGTTTCATACCATTTCAAGCAGGGTGAAACCAAAATAAAACCACCAAAAACACCACATAAACACCACTCACAGTTCAGTAGACATTCAATGTGTTCAGATGATTCACAACTCAGACAGTCGCGACCTCTCCTTCCCCCATCTTGTAGAGACTGAGCCACACCCACACATCCGGGTTTTATAATACCTTCCCCCCTACCACCGGAAGGGGCATGGCCTTCATGGCATGATTGACAGGAGAGAGATTCTCAACACTTTTATTTTTCATTGAAGGGAAGAATCCTCTGCACCTGATGAGCGGAGGGGGCCAAAAATCACAGCCGTAAGTGGTAGCTTTTTATCTAAATTCAATATAGTCTGTAGGGGGCACTCCTCTGTGTGCAGCCATGTCAGCAGCGCGTTAGTTTTTTCAACTTTTTTAAATTTTTTTGTATGTTTTAAAGTATGTATTTAATGTTCCTTCGTGTGTTTTGTGTGGGGGGTGGTGTGGGGGGGTGAGGGGGAAACCGCTTCGGTCGCCTCCTCCATGGAGAGGCGACTTTTTCCAGGTCTTGCCTACGCTATTTAGTATGAGTAGCAGCTAGGAAATGTAATGCCTGCATATCCTTGCTGTAAGTAGATTTAATAAACATGTGTTGTATCGTGATATGTGTTCGTCTAAACTCATTACATTGTGTCAGAGAGTGAATCTTGCCCACTTCGTTCATGTTTATCGGGTTTTGTATTTTTTTTGATGGGTTTGTGTGATTACTATCTCCATCATGGCAAATTCGTGTCGCCATCCTAGTCCTCTGATCTTTGACTCTGACATTGCTGAACGCTGGCGTCCTTTCGAGCGCGACTACTCATTATGCTCGCATCGTTCATCGCAATGACTCACCAGATATGTGTGCTTCCATATTGCTTAACATGGCGGGACCTGTGGCAATGAATCGTACCGACAACTTCACTTTTGCGCCTGCTGTTCTGGATGATGACGGTTACGCCCTGGTGCCTGCTGAGACAATCGACGACCCTGCCATCTTGCTTACAAACTTCAGGGAGCTGTGTGATCTGCCCTCAAACTACATTATTGAAAGGACCAAGTTTTATGCTCATTTACAGCGGGTCGGTGAACCGATTTAATGTTTTATCAATGTTTAAAGCACATGGCTGCACGCTGTCAATTTCATGATTTACGCAATGAGCTCATCCGCGACAAACTTGTTGGAGGCGTGCTTGATAGCAAGTAACGGGGTAAACTTCTTCGTAATACTGACCTAACCCTTGATCAAGTAGAGCATGCCTGTCGGATTGCTGAGATAACATCTTCCCACACAGAGTCTGTGCCCTTCGGTCACCGTTCGCAGCATAGTGTTAATCTTACAGACTACTCCTCTCGTAACACCCGCACGGGGTCTAATGTTCGGAGCGAAAATTTGAACTATTTCCATGCTACGGGTCGTCAGTTCTGCGTTGCTTATGGGAAAGCCTGTAATTTCTGCAAGAAAGTAAACCACTTTGCACGATGTTGCCGTTCCCGTCTGAACCCAGCAACTTCAAGGACGAGCCTGCACCTGCTACAACATGAACTTGCTGATAATGACTTCCAAGAGCCTGACATGTCATCCCCCACTCCGCTCTCAGAAAGTGCAGATACTAGTTCTGCCATCCACTCTCTCTTCCCCTCATCTAACAAACAACTTGACCCTGAGGTAACAATGTTTGTGAATAACAGGTCTTTGATCGCGAAGGTTGATACTGGCGCAAAATGCAACGTCATCTCATTAGCAGAGTTTAAAAAAATCCGTAATGCTGAACGTATTGAAAAGGCCTCCACCACACTTCGGGCTTACGGGGAAGATGTTCTACACCCACTTGGACAAGCTGATTTAAAGTGCACCATAGACGCGCAGACCCGTACCTTAAAATTTTATATTGTTAAAGGGGATTCAGAGACTTTGCTCGGTATCAATGCATGTCTCGACCTAGGCCTGGTATACTTTGGCCGCGCTGTCCATCAACTCTTTCTCGCTGACGGGCCCACTCAACAGGTACACTCTCATTACAAAGAACTGTTTAACGACGAGTTTAGCAAGTTGCCTATCAAATACCACATCGTTGTTGATCCCGAGGTCACTCCTGTGGTCCGAGCACCACATCGTGTTCCGTATGCCATGCATGACAGAGTACACAATGAACTCAAGCGGATGGTCTCCATGGGTGTTATTGCTGAAGTTACTGACCCATTTGACTGGGTTTCCACCATGGTGGTCGCAACAAAGAAAATCAAGGAGATGCGTATCTGCATAAACCCCAGAAATCTTAACACTGCCATCAAACGCCTGCATTACCCAATGCGAACAGTAGAGGAAGTTGCAGCTCATATAGGCAACACATCGGTATTCTCCCTTCTAGATGCCAAAAGCTCGTTTTGGCAGATTCCACTGGACACACTCGTCCAATCTCACTACATTCGGCACCCCATTTGGCTGATATAAATTTCTGAGAATGCCCTTTGACATCAACTCCGCCAGCGAAGTTTTCCAGTGCACGATGGAACAATTGTTTGCCGAGTACCCATGCGCCATCATTGTTGATGACATTCTCGTTTACGGATGCGATTTGGGTGATCATGACGCTAATCTGTAGAAAGTACTTGACCATGCCAAAGACATTCAGCTCAAACTCAATGCCCTGAAATGCAAGTTTCAAGTTCCAGACGTTACTTACGTCGGATGCTCTCAGACCAGACCCATCAAAAGCTGCAGTTATCAACAAAATGCCGGTTCCTGCTGACGTCGTGAGCCTACAAAGATTCCTTGGAATGGTCAACTACCGTGGCAAATTTATTCCCAACCTCAGCGATATATCTGCCTACCTGCGAGAACTGACACACAAGGATGCTGCATGGTCCTGGTATCCGCAGCACCAAAGAGCTTTTGACACTCACAAATTGCAGCTGGCTAGCACACTTACTCTCGCCTACTTTGCTTTGGAGTTACCAGTAACGATTAACAGACCATTACCGACGACAATTTCAAGCCCATTTCATACACCTCGTACTCTAACTGACATTGAACAGTGTTACGCCCAGATCGAAAAGGGATTGCTCGCAGTGGTTTTCACCTGCACGAAATTCAAGGACTTTATCTTTGGGAAGTCTTTGACTATAGAAACTGACCACCAGCCACTGGTCACTATTTTGAACAAACCCATCCACGCTGCCCCAGCTACAACGAATGGTGATGCAACTGCAGCGGTTTGATTTCAACAATCGTCTATAAGAAAGGCAAACATGCACATTGCAGATACGCTATCAAGAACCCCACGCAAAACCAACGAACAACAACTCGCTGAACAGACCAATTCTCAGTAAAGAAGGTATCGTATGTTCCGACTGATTGTTTGAGCAGCCTAGCAGAACACACGGCGGCTGATGAGACTTTACAATTGCTGTCTGCAGTCGTGGCTGGCCGGACAAACAACACAACACCCGCTCGCAATCCGCCCATACTTCCTGGTTTGCGACAAATTGGTATTACAGGACGGGATTATAGTTAAGGGCCACAAGGCAGTGGTCCCATCTGTCCTCCGGGGCCACCCCAGCATGGAGGCAACCCTCCAAAGGACACAAAGCGTATTTTATTGGCCTGGTATGACCAAATACGTATGCAAAAGAAATGAAGTTTGCCCCGTCTGCAAACCCTGACACCACATCAGCAGAAGCAGCCTTTACTGCCGCACCCGGTCCCTCCTCTCCCGTGGTCCACGTTAGCCACCAACACATTTGAATGGCATGGGAAACACTATCCGGTTCTTGGTGACTCTTACTCGGGCTGGTTCGAAATTGACTTACTTCAAACCATTACTTCTGAAGCGGTTATCGAGAAGTTGCAGCATCACCTCTCCGTCCCTGGCTCCCCTGCACGTATCCTGTCCGACAACGGCAGACGGTTCACCAGCCAAGCTTTCAAAAACTTTGCAAAACAATGGGACGTTCGACATATTACCAGCAGCCCTGAGTTCCTGCAGTCCAACGGACTAGCCTAACGTGCTGTCTGAAGTGCAAAAACAACTAATGGAGCGGTCCTACCTTGCAAAATCGGACGTATACCTGGACCTGCTCAACTTGAGGAACATTGCACGGGTTCCCATACTGGGTTCCACAGCCCAACGACTGATGTCTCGCCAAACCCGTGCTCCCCTGCCTGTGTCCCAGCAGCCTTTGCAGCCACAAGTCCGTTCTCCGCCTGCAGTCCAGTTACAACTACAATTCAAACGTGACACACAGAAACGCTTCTTTGACAAATCCAGCAAGCCACTTAAAGCTCTCGCACGAGGACAAGTGGTCCGTCTCCAAACCAACAAGGGCCACGCACGTCTGAGTCACATCTACGGCCCTGCCAAAGAACCGCGCTCTTATCTGGTTGAAGCTGAAGGAGCCATCTACATGCAACCGTCAACATATCCTTCCGGTGAAGGAACCGCGTCCTGCGACTCCGTATCCAGATGTCTCGCATTTCGTATACACTCCCAGTCGGTCCCGCGGCCCCACTGCCAACGAACGTTTCCACCGCAGCCTCCCCGTGGCGTTTGGCGACTAGCTCGCCTATCTCATCACCCTCCCTGCCTGTCGGGTCGCCGGTCGTTTCCCCAATTCTCTCCCCGGTATTTTTTCCAGTGAAAGGAGGTGAGGCGGATTCGTACAACACACGCGCCGGACGGGTTTGCAGGCCACCCATTAGATAGTGATTTTGGGTAATTTTACAAATTCCCAAATGTGTTATTAACATTCCACCTATAATGCTTAGCCACTGATGTTTCTTTTCTTTCTACAAGGAAAGATGTAGATTGGCTATTTCATACTAGTCAATTATAATGCTTGTTAGTAGTGACTCCGCCTATTATGTACTTTATATTATCAAGAGCTTGCCTACGCTAGTTAGTATGAGTAGCAGCTAGGAAATGTAATGTCCTGCAGATCGATGCTGCAATAGATTTAATAAACATGTGTTGTATCTTGATATGTGTTTGACTCAACTCATTATAAAAACTAAAGGTCCACCACCGATTTTCCGACAACTGATGGCCCGGCACCTCTTTAATCCGGACAAAATCAAGGGAGCGTATTTGAAATCCTTCCCAGAATTCCCTCTGAAAATGTGGTGCCGAGTCGAGGTGAGGCGGCCTATCTCAACCTCATCGGGACATTTGCGCCGATTGATTGTTCAAGAGTGCCCCCAAAGGCCAGGGCTCTGAAACTCTGGGGCCCGGCCAGAGCCGGCAGGTCCATTCTCATAGCCGACTTCTGAGGTCAAATTTGCGGGCTGATATCTCAGTCCCTCAGCAGTCTAGGCAGACTGTTCTGGCACTGTTTGCCTCCTCTCAGAGGCCAAGACCTCTGTTGGTCAGGCGAAAGGGATAATCTAAAAGGCTCTGGAAAATCAGTGGTGGACCTTTCACAGCTCAGATTAAATGCCATTGACAAGAAATTTCAACTATATTGCCTTCACCAAAGATACCGCCTCAACCGCTCAGTTTTTCCACCATCACTTGTATTCTTGTTTTTCTTTCTAACAACCTGATTAAACTTTTAGTTTAGGCTTTTAGTTCACTTGAGCTTAGTGTTGAGCTAAGAGTTTGCTATTTCTATGAGATAGAAACAGCAGTTGGACCTTTACATCAATCAACCAGCTACTTGAGCATGAAAACTAAAAACAATGCAGATACTTGGACAAAGAAATAAAAGCAGAAAATGCTAAAAAAAATATTCAACAGGTCTGGCAGCATCTGTGGAAAGAGAATTAGAGTCAATGTTTCACATCATAGACCTACTTAGCAAATTCTGATGCTGCCTGACCTGCTGAGTGTTTCTAGCGTTTTCTATGGTTTTGGTTCAGTTTTCCAGCACCAGCAGTTTTTTCTGATTTTCAGTGAAGATGTTTTCACTGTAGTTTTGAGCTCCAACATTGTTGCTTGAAAAGAGCCAGTTAGGAGGATTGCTTCAAGATTATCCCGGGCAGATGTGGCTAAGTGCTGGTATACCTTCACTCTTCCTTCTCCTCATCTGTGTGCCCAGGTCATGTTGCACATTTCCTCATTCCCCAGGTCATGTTGCAAATTTCACCGGGAAATATATTTATAATATATAAACAACCAGCTTGCACAGAAGTTTAAAGTCATCTGGGTCCTAATATGTTTTAAAAAACTATAGAAAGCATAACACACTTAGAATTGTAGCAATAGGCCATCAATTAGCAAACAATTTGCAAACATTTGAATTTAGTGGTCCTACCTTCTGCTGTATATTGCGAACACTTCTCATCCTCATTCCTCTACATTTATGGTGGGTGTGCAGTTAATGAGATAACATTGAACGGAGAAGCCTATTTAGTGATTAACAGTAACAGAATCGATCACAAAAGCATTGCAATCACTTTCACTGAGTTACTGAACTTATTGTAGTGGCAGGGGATTGGTTTTAAACCTATTCCTTTTGATTAACTGCACTGGAAAATAAAATGTTGTGACATGTCTAAAGGAAATTTGATTTTTTATATCATCCTTATACTGCAGAAACTTACCATTCTAATGCGTGGACAAGATGCTACCTACCTCAGCTATGAGGGCAGCCAGTGATGGATTGCAGAGCAAAAGCCATCTCCTCGGAGTAATTCCATTTGTTTTATTCTGAAATTTTATTGGTTCAATGTCACTAAAGTCCTTAAAACTAAATGATAGAAAAAAAGACAACAAAAAACACAGAAAACATTTAATTTTCAATATCTAAATGCAACTTTATTCCAGAAATATTTTCATGGCACTAATAGAGATAATTGAGATGAAATCAACTAAAGGAATGCCTTGGTATAAAGGTCATTGCCCAAGCATTTCTGAAAAAAATGGTACAGTACAGATAAAGCTGAAACAAAACCTATTGTACAATCAGGGCTGCCAACTCTCACGCATTGAGCATGAGACTCGCACATTTCACAAAATTCTCACGCTGATCACAAATTTCTCACGCTCAAAAATCTGCAGGTGCTGGAAATTCAAAATAAAGCAAAATTTGTTTTAGAGGTGAGTAAAAATCATGAAGGAAATATATAAGGTGAATGCATGGTCTTTTTCCCGAGATATGTGATTCAAGAACTAGAGTGCATTAGTTTAAAGCAGGGCTGTCAAACTGCCGGCCCGCGGGATGATTTGGAGGGAAAAAAAGTTTAGATTCTCCCCTGCAGATGGTGTGATAGTGAGACACACGGCAGCGGTCCTAGCATCAACCCCCCCCACCCCCCCCCCCCCCCCCCCAAGGCACCGCTCACACCTCCCACCCTCACCTCCAGCAGCTCTGTGTCCGTCAGCCACTCTGTCCACACCTCATGGAGTTTTAACCCCTGCCAGGAACGGACTGGGTGAGTGGGGGCGTCGGTGCCGCCACCGGAATCACGTGGATGAATCTCGGGCTAAGGCCGAGATAGAAAAGAAAAAGATAATTGGATTTCTTGTTAAACCAGATGAAAAGAAGAAAGAGAAAAATCAAGAAACTGCAAATGCTAGAAATGTGAGATAAAAACTGAAAATGCCAAAGAAAGTCAAGTAGCAGAAAGACCATTCAACTGAATCGTTAAGTTTCTCTTCCAACAATTGCCACCAAACACAAAATTATATGTCGGAAATAAACAGATCGGGAATTTGGAAGAATGGTCAATTAGAGTGGATTAATTAATGTCAAATTAGAGAAATAAAGAAAGAGATTAGATTAAGAGAGAAAAAGACAGAGAAATAGTAAGAAAAAAAACAACAAAAAACAACTAGAATAGCATTTTTAGAGTCTCCAGTAATTCTTGTTGTCTCAAGTAAATCATTGTGATGGGACGAATTAGCTGACAGGGCAAACAGTAAGAGATACAAGATCATTGGAGGAAATTGTTAAATGGTAAAGTTCCTGACCAAAGGCAAACGATTTATAAGGCATGATGATCATCCAGGGAAGATAATTTCAGATGTGACTAATCTAGTGCCTTCTTGCCTTGGGTTGGTAAAAAAGTGATAACTGAGTCCATCTATTGATGAAATGCAGTACCTCATCTCATGATATGTATAAAATGGCACTCTTGAGAATGTGTGGACCATTTCCAGAAGACAATTGGACCCTTCCTTCCTGCCGTCAATCGATCAATCCATTAAAACATCCCTGTTTCACCCAAGCACAGACCTATTAGTGTGTTTTTTGCTCCACAGACACACAAAGCAAATAGCTGGAAAGGCAGATTTTCTGGTTAAAATAAAGGCTGAATGCTTCATTACTTCCTAACTGGCAGACAATGGAGATGATGGGATAGATTTGAGTAAAGATGTCTCCAATAACGGCTTCCAGCCTGAAGCAAGCACTTCACCGTAGGCTGAAAGTTGATAGTTGGGAAAGAATCCGAAAAAATAAAGATAAAACAGCGGTTCAGGCAGCATCTCTGGATAAAAGGAATAGGTGACGTTTCAGGTTGGAACCCTTCTTCAGACTGAAAGCAGAGGTGGGGGGGTCCGGGGGGAGTAACTAATCTGGAGGAAAGAAATGGGCATAGAAACATAGAAAATTGGTACAGGAGTAGGCCATTCGGCCCTTCGAGCCTGCACCGCCATTCAATATGATCATGCTGATCATCCAACTCAGTATCCTGTACCTGCCTTCTCTCCATAACCCCTGATACCTTTAGCCACAAGGGCCACATCTAACTCCCTCTTAAATATAGCCAATGAACTGGCCTCAACTACCTTCTGTGGCAGAGAATTCCAAGATTTACCGCTCTCTGTGTGAAAAATGGTTTTCTCATCGCGGTCCTAAAAGATTTCCCTCTTATCATTAAACTGTGGTCTGGACTTCCCCAACATCGGGAACAATCTTCCTGCATCTAGCCTGTCCAACCCCTTAAGAATTTTGTACGTTTCTATAAGATCCCCCCTCAATCTTCTAAATTCTAGCAAGTACAAGCCGAGTCTATCCAGTCTTTCTTCATATGAAAGTCCTGACATCCCAGGAATCAGTCTGGTGAACCTTCACTGTACTCCCTCTATGGCAAGAATGTCTTTCCTCAGAACAAATTAGGGCTGGCAAAGATAACCACAGGTCGGGTGCAGCCCACGTTGGCATATTATTGGCTGCGGAAGGTGAGATAACAAGAGGGAGACCAGTGAAACAGGTAGGACGACTAGGGTTGGGTATCTCAGTTCTAAATGGCCTACCCCTTATTCGTAAACTGTGGCTCCTGGTTCTCGACTCCCCCAACATCAGGAACATGTTTCCGGCATCCAGCGTGTCTAATCCCTTAATAATTTTATGTTTCTATAAGATCACCTTTCATCCTTCCAAATTCTAGTGGAACGCCCAGTCGTTCCATTCTTTCATCATATGACAGTCCCGCCATCCCAGGAATTAACCTCGTGAACCTACGCTGCACTTCCTCAATATAGGTATGTTGCAAAACCTACCTTCAGCGGGGCTGCAGACCTGTCCCAGCCCGTGTGCGCGATTTTGGCGCCGTTGAGAGGGGGGCGGGTTTAAAACGCGATTTTCCCTAGGCTATTCAAATCGAGGTTGTTCAGCCCACTTAGTTGCTGACGAAAAATCGCTGGGAGGTTCATTTGCTGGAGCTATTTTTAAACTTAATTGGTTAATTTAATTGTTATAGTAGGTTAAAAATTATCCTCTAAACCCGCGACCGCCGACAACGGGACGGATCTCATACAGGGGACAACGGAAGGTAGGTTGTTTATTTTTACATTAAAAAGGGCTTCTTAAGATCCCTTTATACAAAGTTTTATGTTGCGAGTAGCCCCATTAAATCCCGCAGTATTTTTCTGGGCATATGGGGGTACAAATCTACCTCAATGGGAACGTTCCAAACCAGCGCGGTCCACAGAGTCCCACTCGAAAGCTGATTTAAATTGCCATTAATTTACAGCAATTGAACACTTCCATTTGGCCTATAAATTAATGTAAATGAGATTTAAAAATCATGTTTTATTGTGAATTCTTTGTGAATGTTGTTTGGACACTTAGGCTATTTAAAAATGTTAATATTTTCTTAAGAAATGGATAGACGTTTAGATCTAGTAATTGAAGTTTGGAATTAGCTACAATTGGGTAACTAACTAATTATATGCTTTAATTTCAGGTCATCCAAGTAAGATTGTTTCATATTTGTTTCAGAATGCTTCAATCTAAAATAACTGAAAATTTCTTTCAGTTCTCTTAATTTTTCAGAAAGTTATGGCCATTTCACTGTCCTCGATCACAGCTTTTGTGTTAAGTCAATGGAAAATCAATTTCACAATTTCCACAAGATGCTAATTTCCGAGTATGAAAATGGCCATAACGTTTTTAATACTGAAGATATGAAAGTGAATTAGGTGTCAAATTAAACTTATTTTTGTGCTTTATCTGATAGGATAAATTGCAGACTTGATTTTTTAAATCTCAAAATTTTGTAACATTGCTACTCAATAGCAAGAACATCCTTCCTCAAATTAGGAGACCAAAACTGCACACAATATTCCAGGTGTTGTTTCATCAGGGCCCTGTACAACTGCAGAAGGACCTCTTTGCTCCTATATTCAAATTCTCTCGTTATGAAGGCCAACACACCATTAGCTGTCTTCATTGCCTACTCTACCCGCATGCTTACTTTCAGTGACTGATGTACAAGCACACCCAGGTATCGTTGCACTTCCCCTTTTCCTAATCTGACACCATTCAGATAATAACCTGCCTTCTTGTTCTTGCCACCAAAGTGGATATCTTTTTTGGGAAACTGTCATGCCGCAACTTAGTCCATGCCCCTCACTGTTCCCTGCCAATGGTATACGAGTGTGACATCTGGTTCTACTGGAGAGAGCTTGAGAGATGTAATTAATGAGATGTCAGTAGTCAAGCATCTTGAATAATCCTACGCCACAGTATACACAAAATTAAACTAAAACCAGATGCAATCACCTTGGGGATGTTAAAGGGCCTGTCCCACTTTCACGACTTAATTCAAAACCTCTGCCGAGTTTAAAGGAACTAAAAAAAAAGTTTTTTTAGTTGTGGTAATCTACGACCTTCCACGACTATGTTCAAGAACTCCTACGAACGCTTATGTCTACGAATTCCCACGACTATTTGGATGCCCTCCTTACGAGTAAAAAGTTGCAATTTCTTTCATCCCGACCATTTTTTACTCGTGGACATTTTTTATCGGATGGAAAAAACGTCCCGACTTACCTGATGTCACGAGTACCTACGGCTAGCATAACGAGCCGGCACTATATATCTACGAACTCCTACGGACTTGTTACGAACATTCGGCGAGTTTGAATCAAGGGGAAAACTCGGGAGAATTCGTGAATAACTCGTGAAAGTGGGACAGGCCCTTAAGACTGAAGGCTTGTGTTCAACAGTCACTATTTTGCTCACTCAGTGGTCCACATTTAAAATTCTGGTGGGACACCTCAAATTCTCATTTTCCTGTGGTGCAGTGACCCCAATCACTTTCATTTTCACCAAGGGACAGGGCTTACTTTGCAATGTGGCATCAAATCACAAAATCCAGCAGATTCCTGGCTACAAACCTTAATTAGTTTAGTTTAGTTTAGGGAACCAGGCCCTTCGGCCCACTGAGTCCAAACCAACTAGCCATCCCCGCACATTAACACCATCCTACACACACTAGAGACAAATTACACTTATGCCAGGCCAATTAACCTACAAACCTGTACGTGTTTGGAGTGTAGGAGGAAACCGAAGATCTCGGAGAAAACCCTCATGGTCACGGGGAGAACATACAAACGCCATACAGACGGCATCCGTAGTCAGGATCGAACCCTGGTCTTTGACGCTGCAAGCATTGTAAGGCAGCAACTCTACTGCTGTGCCACCGAGCCGCTTTACTTCACTGTTAAATAACTAATGGATCACATCAATCAGCTGCCTCAGTGACACTGAATCTAATTAGTCAGCTACAGAAAAAAATAAAGGTGGGGCACCTGTTGTTCCACCAGTAGACCCGAGAGAGTGGGAAACAGACAAGACCATGGAGAGGAAACCAAGTTGGCATCAGTAAACGTGGTACATTTATGGGCCACAGAGATATTCTTGCATCCCATAATTAAATAAAACAAAACCCAGGAAATGTAAGGCCTTCTCTAACTTTGGATGCAAGATCATTAAATGAATCATTAACTCTGTTCCTCTTTCCACAGGTGTAGCCTAACCTACTGAGGGCTTCCAGCAATTTCCATATTATTTTAGATTTCTTGCATCTAGAATATTTTGGATTTCACGGGACATATTCTTTGTCTGGACTGTTTTGAACAATGCAATGTTTGCTCCATTGTACATGTTTCTAAAATGGTAATCTGTAGGTGTTTGAATCATTCAACAGCCTAATGATTCCCACGCTTTTTAAAAGAGGTCTTGCCTCTTTTTGCTAACATTTTTAGCAATGTAAGAATGGTGTCAACAGTATCTTCCAAATAAAGACAATTACAAATTGATAAAGGTCTTTCAACCAAAATGGTAATTTGCAAATTGAATCAGTAATAAGGAAGGCAAATGCAATGTAAGCATTTTATTCAAAAGGACTTGATATATCAGCTACGATTGAGTAGATTGTATAGGCGGAGTAGACTCAATGGGCTGAATTACCTAATTCTGTTCCTATGACATGAAGTATTACTTAGAGTCTGAAGAAGGGTCTTGACCCGAAACATCACCCATTCCTTCTCTCCAGAATTGCTGCCTCTCCCGCTGAGTTGGTCCAGCATGTTGTATCTACCTTCGCTTTAAACCAGCATCTGCAGTTCTTTCTTACATATGAAGTATTACTGATAGTTTTCAGTGTATGTAAATATTATTCAAGAATATCCTTACACCTGATTTTTGATGATTGTGGAATGGATCCTGGCTACGCCATTCACTGAATGTGAACCCACAATGCAGAGGTGTGCCATATTTATCTTCTTTTCCACACCCTCTTCTATTAAACTCATTCGCATTAAACGCTGTTCATCACCAGGAAATAAATTTTTGATATTCTGTGGAAGACATTTTAAATAGCTGTAAAGAGAATTCTGTTATGTAATCTCATACAATCAATAGTCATACTGCACAGAAATAGGCCCTTTCATTCACCGTGCCTATTTTGTACATCAATTACTTATCAATATTAATCTCATTTACTTAATAGGTTTGTAGCCTACCATTCCTTGGCAATTGTGTGTGTCCAGATATTGCTTAAATATTTTGGGAGTTTTGTGCCTACGCTTCATAGGCAGTGTGTTCCAGGTTTCAACCATCCTCTGGTTCAAAAAGATTTGCCTCAGATCCCCTTCAAATCTCTTATTCATCACCAAAATGTACATCCTCTTGCCTTCAACACCTCTGCCCTGGGAAAACATTTGCTATCTACACATTTCTGTGTATCTCTACCAGGTCTTTCCGTCTCCTTTGCTCCAAGGAAAACACATCTGGCCTACTCAGTCTCTCATGTTGAATCCCGGTGAAACTGCTCCGCACCTTCTTGAGTACAATTATGTTCTTTCTACACCATAGAAACCAAACGGGCACAAAATGTTCCAGATGTGACCTCAGCAGTGTTTTTAAATTTGTTCCAAGATCTCCCTGCATTTATGTTACATGCCCCAGCAAATGAAGGAAGCATACAATATGTATTCTTCACCACTTTATTTGTGTATGCCTTACCTTTAGGGATCCTTGGACATGTACACTAATTTTGGATAATTTGTAAATTTACAAAATATACTCACTACATTCCCATTTTCATTAACATACAAAAGCTTGAAAGCATGAGCCACTCAGCTCAGAAAAACCTTCTTCCATGTGATATCACACCACTGAACGGTCATAGTTTTACGATGAGAGGGGCCAACGTTTAAGGGTGATGTGTGAGGCAAGTAATTTTTTTTTTTAGTTTAGAGATACAGTGTGGATACAGGCCCTTCGGCCCAACGGTTCCGCGCCGACCAGCGATCCCCGCATATTAACACTACCCCACACACTGGGGACAATTTTTACATTTACCAAGCCAATTTACCTACAAACCTGTACGTTTTTGTTGTGTGGGAGGAAACGGAAGATCTCAGAGATAACCCACAGGTCTCAAGGAGAACGTACAAACTCTATACCGACAGCAACTGCAGTCGGGATCAAACCCGGGTCTCCAGCCCTGCATTCGCTGTAAGGCAGCAACTCTTACCGCTGTGCTACCATGACCGCTCATGAGTGCCTGGATCGCGCAGTCAGGGATGGTGGTGGATGCACATACAAAAGTGGCAATTAAGAGTCACTTGGATAGGCACATGGATACAAAGAGATATGAATTATGTGCAGGCAGATAAGAGCTAGTTTTGGAATCATGTTCGGCAAAGGCATTGTGGGCGGAACGGCCTGTTCTTGTGCTGTTCTATGTTCCTCCCATAAGCTAGGGTGAAGTCCTGATCTCCCAACCTACCTCATTGCGGACTGTGATTTTTTTTTCCATATCTGTAATGTTATTATGCTGTAACACAATATTCTGCCCTTGGTATTTTTCTCTTTTCACTACCTGCTGTACTTATATATGTCTTGATTGTACTTGTGTACAGTATGATCTGCCAGGATAACGTACAAGAGTTTTCACTATATCTCGGTAATATATAACAAACAGTAAGTGTCCCATCACTGATCCATGTGGTGCATCGCTGGTCCCAAGCTTCGTACTTGGTCTCCTTTTGTCAGGTATATTTTGAATCCAATTTGACAATTTGCCTTGGTTACCACGGCCTCTAATCTTTTGGACCAGCCTTCCAGGTGGGATCTCATGCGTTCCTTCAATTATTTCAAATAATTATTCCTTCATTTAGGCCTCCTCTTGACTTTGGTTACCTTGCAACTTCACCTCTTCTGTCATCTAAACTCTCCTGTCAACCATAATGTTGGCAGCGTATAATAGACTTGTGAGCTGACAATTAATTGATATCAATGGAATGGAATCATTCAGTTATGATGCATTTCAGCATCAGGCCACAAAGTGACATGTGCAAACAATCAAAAATTAAATAATTGGTAAAAAAGTCTGCAAACTACAGAGATACACGCTCCATGTCCTGCTAATTTCAAAATGAAATTAATCAGCTCCCACTGAATATGTTATTGTGCACATGATGGCAGAGAGACGGTTTTAAATTACTTCTGTCCAATTGATAAAAACAAATAATAGCTCATTGTAACCTTTAGTTTTTGGGAATATGATGCCTGCTCTGCAGTTGCAATGGAGTAGTTTTAAATATCAGAGAAGATGTGCAAATAGAAAATACTGGAAACATCCAGCAAATCAGGCACCATTTACAAAAAGGACAAAGTTAACATTTCAAGACGAAGACACTGCATCAGACCCTTCCACTTTCACAGATGCTGCTGACCTGCAGAGTGTTTCTAAAACTTTCTGTTTTCCTTACAAATTCCCAGTATCTGCTAGGCCTTGACTTTTAGTGAAGACTAGACCCAGTGCAGACCCGTTGGGTCTGTTCCCCCAACCTGCGTTTGCGTGGGGGGTGCGCGGCATGCGGCATGCGGCATCACACACACTAACCACCCCCACACACACACTAACTACCCCTCTTGCTATTATATTAATATTATTAATTTGCTCCTTTTTCCCCATAATCGGCCTATCCATTGACACATAGCCCCCAACTCGCAGGTGCGTCTAGAGAGGGAAGGTGGGGGGGGGGGGGGGGGGGTAGAGAGTGAGGGCAGAGAGAGAATGGGGAGAGAGAGGCAGAAGAACAAGAGACAGAGGGAGAGGGGTTGGAGAGGAGGAGGAGATGGAGGGTAGGTGGGGAGAGAGAGATGGGAGGAGAGAGAGGAGGGCTGAGGGGGGGGGAGGGAGGTGTAGAGGTGGGGGGAAGGAAGGGGGAGGGAGCGGAGGGAAGGGGGTAGGGGTGGGGTGAAGGGTGTGGAGGGGAGGGGGAAAGGAATGGGGAGAAAGGGTTGAGAGAGAGGGGTGGAGAGAGATAGGGGAAGAGAGAAGGGGGGAGAGAGAGAGGGGGGGAGAGAGAGGGGGAGAGAGAGAGGGGGGAGAGAGAGGGAGGGGGAGAGAGGGGGGGGGGGGGGGAGGGGGGGGAGGGGGGGGAGAGAGAGAGGGGGGGGGAGAGAGAGAGGGGGAGAGAGAGAGAGAGAGAGAGAGAGAGAGAGGGGGGAAAGAGAGAGGGGGGGGAGAGCGAGAGAGGGGGGGAGAAGAGAGGGGGGGGGGGTAGAGAGGGGGGGGAGAGAGAGAGAGGGGGGAGAGAGAGAGAGGGGGGAGAGAGAGAGGGGGAGAGAAGGGGGAGAGAGAGGAGATGGGGGAGGGAGAGTGAGAGGGGGACGGAGAGAAAGGGGGGGAGGGAGAGAGAGGGGGAGGGATGGGGGAGGAAGGGGATGGGGTAGGGGGTAGAGTGTGGAGGGAGGGGGAAGAGTGGGAAGGGGATGGGGGATGGGGGGTGGGGGAGAGAGGGAAGGGGTGGGGGAGGGAAGGGAAGGGAGGTGGGGGAGAGAGGGATGGGGTGGGAGGGGGAGGAGAGGTAGAGGGGTGAGGAGAGGGAGACGGAGAGGGGGAGGAGGGAGGGATGGGGAGGGGGAGAGAGGGATGGGGAGGGGGAGAGAGGTGTGGGGGAGGGGGGAGGGAGGGAGATGGGGTAGGGGAGGGAGGGGGAAGAGTGTGGAGGGAGGGGGAGAGGGGTGGGGGGAGGGGGAGGGGGAGAGGGGGTGGGGGAGAGAGGTGAAATAGTGAGCATTGGGCATTGTGACATCACACGATGGAACGTTCACCAACATGTTATGGGTGAGAGCTGTTTTTTTTTTACATTTTGAAATTTTGGAGGGGGGAGAAGGATTTTATTAAAAATGTGTACATAAACACGACGAAATTTAATCAGGAGTGGATACTTGGAATGAAAAGTGAAATCTCTACCGAAATGGAAAATATCTCGGCGTTTCTGCGTGTGATGTTGGCGTAGCAACGAATCAAAGACTGGCACCCACAAGTCAGGCAGAAACACACACACACACACAGTTTTAATATATAAAAGTATATTAGACCAAGTGCAGACCCATTGGGTCTGTTCCCGCAATGGGCGGTTGTGAGGGGAGGGGGCGGCCTGAGGCGTCACACACACACTAACCAAGCTCTCACACAAACACACACACTCTAACCACTCCTCACACACTAACGACCCCCATTGATATTATATTAAGAAGGGAGGGAGGGGTAGGGCCGCCCAGCAGCCATCAGCCTCAGAGTGAGCCTCAGCTCCATGGCCTCGCATCCTCGCCGCTTCAGACCCTGAGTACAGGGAGGGGGGGGGGGGTGAGGGGGTGGAGTGGGCGGGTAAGCGTGATCCGTGTGAGCTTGCGGGCCGCCAGCGAGGACGGCGAAAAGCAGCGGGGGGACCAGCCGATCTGTGGCTTCCGCCAGCGTGACAGAGCCGGGCCGGGGTGGGGGGGGAGTGGAGGAGAGCCGGGCGACAGCAGGCATTCGCGCGGGGCAAGCGATGAGAAGGTGGGCAGCGGGAGGCAAAAAAATTAGTGATTGGGGGAGGGGGGGTGAAGGATTTTATTAAAAATTTGTAAATTTGACTAAATTTAATGAGGAGTGGATATGCGATTGTAAAAGTAAAATCACTAGCGAAATGGTAAAAATCTCGGCGTTTTTGCGTCTGGTTTTCGCGGAGTAACGAATCAAAGGCAAAATCAAAGGCAAAATCAAAATGACATACACCCACACACAGGGAGTTTTAAAAGTATATAGATAGATGGCCTTGCTAATGTTTTGAGGTCAGACATCATTCTGTGCTCAGATCCAGTTGGGAGAATTGCTCCAAGAATACCCTGGGCAGATAAGACCTACTATTGAAACACCTTCACTTGTTCTTCCATCTCCCTTGTCTAGCAGCTTGAGTGTACCCACTGTTCACTCTCTCAGACATACTGCAAGGGAAGTGAAAATAAATCTGGGAACAACAAGCTAGCACAGAAGCATTAGTCAATACCTTTCCAAGGAGGTATTGACTCCAACTTTAGAGCAAAATGTAGAAAGCACAATCTACCTGTCGAATCAACAACTAATATGACTTTTAAATAACATTGCTCCTTCCTTTTGATGTGAATCAAGAGCATTTCTCAACCCTGTTACTCTACCACTGAGGTAGGAATCTGTCTGCAGATCATACATTTATGTTGCTGTACGTTAACAGCAACAAAAACCTTGCATATTGCAAATACTGAAAATCTGAAATCCCAACAGATGGTGCAGATGTTCAGCAAATCAGAAAATAATCCGTGGAAAGAGAATCGAAGTTAATGTTTCATTTTTGGCTGAAAAATCGAGTGAAAACGTTTCTCTCTCTACAGATGCTGATGGATGGTGCCGAATATCTCCAGCATTTTCTGTATTTAGTTCTTTCATCAAAAATATTGAGCTAAAATCCTGATTCCTTCCCAAGCTAAAATCTGGAGACCTAATATACACTAAGGATTGAAGATTAAGATGATAGTTCACCACTGCCTTCAACCATGAGCATGCAATTTCCAATCAAGCCCCATATCAAAGAAAAATCAAAACACGACAACCGGACCTAGAAAATATTGGGAGTAAACAGCAGGTCAAGCAGTGGAAAGATGTTTAATTTACATTACTGCCATATATCATTGCCAGAATATAAGGGCAAAGTTTCCAGCATCAGTGATTTAATGAATCATACTGTGCTATCATCAGCCATGGCTCAGTAAAACTATAAAGGATAGTATTCGGCTGAAGGCAAGGGCATATAAGGTAGCCAGAGATAGTGGGAGGGTAGAGGATTGGGAAGCATTTAAAGGTCAGCAAAAAGTAACTAAGAGATTAATTAAGACGGGGAAAATAGACTATGAAAGGAATTTAGCGAACAACATAAAAACTAATAGTAAGAGTTTTTATAGCTATATAAAAAGAAAAAGGGTGGCTAAGGTGAACGTTGGTCCATTGGAGGGTGAGACTGGAGAGTTGTTGGTGGGGAACATGGAAATGGCAAAGGCATTAAACGAGTATTTTGTATCAGTCTTCACCATAGAAGACACAAAAAATATTCCAACGCTGGATAAACAGGAGGCGGTAGGAATGGAGGAGCTAAATACTATTAAGATCACCAAGGAGGTGGTATTAGGGAAATTAATGAGACTGAAGGAGGATAAATCCCCTGGGCCTGATGGATTACATCCAAGGGTCTTGAGGGAGATAGCAGTGGGGATTGTGGATGCATTGGTGATAATTTTCCAAAACTCCCTGGAGGCAGGAACGGTCCCAGTGGATTGGAAAATGGCCAATGTAACACCTATATTTAAAAAAGGAAGTAAACAGAAGGCGGGTAACTATAGACCGGTTAGTCTAACATCGGTGGTGGGTAAAATGTTAGAGACAATTATTAAAGAAACACTAACGGGGCACTTGGATAAACATGACTTCATCAGACAGAACCAGCATGGTTTTGTGAAGGGGAAATCGTGTTTAACGAATCTGCTCGAATTCTTTGAGGAAGTAACAACCCGGGTGGATAAAGGGGAACCGGTGGATGTGGTATACTTGGACTTCCAAAAGGCTTTTGACAAGGTGCCACATAAGAGACTATTGCTAAAAATAAAAAATTATGGGATTGGGGGTAATATATTAGCATGGGTAGAGGATTGGCTAACAAATAGGAAGCAGAGAGTGGGGATAAATGGTTCATACTCGGGATGGCAACCGGTAACTAGCGGGGTTCCGCAAGGGTCGGTGCTGGGACCCCAGTTGTTCACAATTTATATAAATGATTTGGAGGAGGGAACCAAGTGTAATATATCAAAATTTGCGGACGATACGAAAATGGGAGGGAAAGTAGGGGATGAGGAGGATAGGAAGAGTCTGCAAAAGGATATAGATAAGCTAGGTGAGTGGGCAACAACTTGGCAGATGAAATTTAATACTAATAAATGTGAAGTCATTCACTTTGGGGAAAAAAATGATAGGGCAAGTTATTTTCTAAATGAGGAGGAGCTGCGTTGTAATGCAACGCAAAGGGATCTAGGGGTATTAGTACATGAATCACTAAAAGTCAGTATGCAGGTGCAGCAAGCAATCAGGAAGGCCAATGGAGTTTTGGCCTTTATTGCTAGGGGGATTGAGTATAAAAACACGGAGGTCTTGCTGCAGCTGTACACGGTATTAGTGAGACCACATTTGGAATACTGTGTACAGTTCTGGGGTCCATACTTAAGAAAGGATGTACTAGCCCTGGAGGCAGTGCAGCGAAGGTTTACAAGATTAATTCCTGCAATGAGGGGATTGACATATGAGGAAAGGTTAAGTAAGCTGGGACTCTACTCTTTGGAGTTTAGAAGAATGAGAGGCGATCTCATTGAAACGTATAAGATCGTGAGGGGCCTTGATCGGGTGGATGCACCGAGGATGTTCCCAATGATCGGGGAGGCTAGAACTAGGGGACATAGTTGCAGAGTGAGGGGGGGCTCTTTTAAAACTGAGATGAGGAAGAACTTCTTCACCCAGAGGGTGGTTAGTTTGTGGAATTCACTGCCCCAGGGAGCAGTGGAAGCAGAAACGTTAAATATATTTAAGTCAAAAATAGATGTTTTTTTAGCTACCAAGGGGATAAGGGGCTACGGGGAGAGGGCAGGGATATGGACCTAGGTATGGTTAGTATAGTAAGACCTGAGTGATCTCCTGGACAAGTGTCGATCGCCTGGATTGGGGTCGGAGAGGAATTTCCCGGATTTTTTTCCCGAATTGGACCTGGGTTTTTATCCGGTTTTTTGCCTCCCCCAGGAGATCACGCGGTTCTTGGGGTGGAGAGGGGTGATAGCGGTATAAAGGGGAGGGTAGTGTCTTGTGTTCTGTGTCTTGTGTCTACTGTTTGTGGGTAAGTGTGTCTGTTTAGTGTTCAGCCATGAGTGAATGGCGGTGCGGGCTCGACGGACCTGGTGGTCTACTCTCGCACCTACTTTCTATGATTCTATCCATTACACTGCATTATTCCCCAATTTCCCTGCCCAGATGAGTGGAAAACTTGTAGCATGTTTGTAGAATCATACCTCTAGATGCCTTTGGTTAATCTCGTAAATAATCTCCAGATGTCTGGGCAAGAGTTTCTCAATGAGCTGCACAGGCCACCGTTCAAGGGCCTCGGGCAAAACTGTGTGATTGGTGTATGCAAATGTATTCTTGGTAATAGTCCAAGCCTGAAAAATGAAAAAAATGTTTGCTACATTGATTTCACATCTTAATCCATGAATTCATACTGCATAGCAAGAGTTACAACATTCAAAGTTTTTTCACCATATATTTTCCTCCCAATTTGAACCAATTATCTTGTCATTTTCATCCTCGGCTACTAAAAGGGTCAAATCACAGGTATTATTATGCGAAGGAACTAGATTGAGTCGAGTGCTGAGACCCTCATCTTTTTTAGCCTGAGGCACTGAGTCCAATTAAAGTAACCTGGTTAAGATAAGACTAATGTTCTCTTGTGATCTAGGGGCGCTGCACTGGCAGCAGCCTCTGCCTACAGCCTGTCTGTCATTTCTATCTTTTTTTTATTTTCAGTTAGTCCAAAGTCTGTTTTAGGGGGAAACTTTTACTTTTCTATGTGGGGGAGGGGGGCAGGGTAAGGGGGAAACCGTCTCCCAGTCTCTTCCTGGCGGGGACGCGACTATTTCTCCGAGTCGCGTCCTCGCCCCCCACCTCGCGGCCTACCAGCTGGATCGGAGCGGCCTTTCCTGCCGGGGACCGAGTACCGGACCAGGGCTGCTACAGTGGCGGCGCAGCGCTGGAGTCACCGCGGAGCGGGCGATACCTACCTAGGTCGCCGTTTGAAGCTCAGGAGCGTTGGGCCGTTGCTCCAACATCGTGGAGCTCTGGTGCGGAGAGCTTCCAACGCGGGTGGCGCTGAACAACATCGTGGAGTCCTGGGGCTCCTTGCAGAGGATCTCCAGCAGCAGTCTCCACCCGGCGCGGCCTGCGGACTTTGGAAGCCGCCGACTCCGGTAGGAGGGGGCCGACTCTGTGTCCACGCCGCTGAGGACGTCCCGCAGTCCCGACGTCGGACTTATAACACCCCGGCGAGCGGTCCTGGACATCGGGCCGCCCGTAGCTGCAACTGCGGAGGGCTTGGGGAGGCCCTGACCACGGGGAACAGTGGAGGAAGAAGACTGACTTTGGTGCCTTCCCACACAGTGGGGAACTTTGATTCTGCTGTGTGGGGATGTTTTGTGTTAAATTCTATAGTGTGTTGTGTCCTGTTTATTTTTTTATTGTATGGCCGTATGGGAATTCATTTCACTGTGCCATCTGGCACATGTGACAATTAAATCTATCTTGAATCTTGAATCTTGTTAGAAACAAACTGATTTTAACACATTGCTTAAAGTTCCTTTATGACCACTGGTCTTGCGTTTTGGAACTATTAACCTTCAATGTGACCCTGTCTGTTTACACAGTCTAACCTGATCCCAATGAAGATTATCAAGGTCCACTAGAATCCTCATTAACTCAGGAATCGCCAAGGCAGGATGGGTATCATTCAGCTGGATTGCCACCTACAAATAATATAAAGGAAATCATAAATATAACATTAAATTGTTTGCTACCTAGTCACATCCTGCAAAGACAAAAGTTTTGTTGTCCGTATACAATGTGTGTCAAATCAATTCAGAAAGATTAATTATGGCTTAGGAATAGTACCTCACTCCAACAAAATACTGTGTCTTTTCTGGCAACATTAAGTGTAACAGTGAGGTTTGCATTCCTGTCACTTTATCCATTTCAACAGTCCAATGGAGTACAAGGGATGAAAAAGAGATAGTAGGAATGAGTGAGGTATGGCTATGTGCCTGGGATGAGGATCACCAGTAATTTAATTGCTATTATCCTGTGAACTTGCTGTCCACTTAGAAACAAAGAAACATAGAAAACAGGTGCAGGAGTAAGCCATTCGGCCCTTCGAGCCTGCACTGCCATTCAATATGATCATGGCTGATCATCCAACTCAGTATCCTGTACCTTCTCAGTATCCTGCCTTCTCTCCATACCCCTGATCCCTTTAGCCACAAGGGCCACATCTAACTCCCTCTTAAATATAGCCAATGAACTGGCCTCAACTACCTTCTGTGGCAGAGAGTTTCAGAGATTCACAACTCTCTGTGTGAAAAATGTTTTTTCTCATCTCGGTCCTAAAGGATTTCCCCTTTATCCTTAAACTGTGACCCCTTGTCCTGGACTTCCCCAACATCAGGAACAATCTTCCTGCATCTAGCCTGTCCAACCCCTTAAGAATTTTGTACGTTTCTATAAGATCCCCCCTCAATCTTCTAAATTGTAGCGAGCACAAGCCGAGTCTATCCAGTCTTTCTTCATATGAAAGTCCTGACATCCTAGGAATCAGTCTGGTGAACCTTCTCTGTACTCCCTCTATGGCAAGAAGGTCTTTCCTCAGATTTGGAGACCAAAACTGTACACAATACACCAGGTGTGGTCTCACTAATACCCAGTACAACTGCAGTAGAGCCTCCCTGCTCCTATACTCAAATCCCTTTGCCTTGAATGCTAACATACCATTTGCTTTCTTCACTGCCTGCTGCACCTGCATGCCTACTTTCAATGACTGGTGTACCATGACACCCAGGTCTCGTTGCATTTCCCCGTTTCAAAATCGGCCACCATTCAGATAATAATCTACTTTCCTGTTTTTGCCACCAAAGTGGATAACCTCACATTTATCCACATTATACTGCATCTGCCATGCATTTGCCCACTCACCCAGCCTATCCAAGTCACCTTGCAGCCTCCTAGCATCCTCCTCACAGCTAACGCTGCCCCCCAGCGTCGTGTCATCCGCAAACTTGGAGATGTTGCATTCAATTCCCTCGTCCAAATCATTAATATATATTGTAAATAGCTGGGGTCCCAGCACTGAGTCTTGCGGTACCCCACTAGTCACTGCCTGCCACTCTGAAAAGGACCCGTTTACTCCTACTCTTTGCTTCCTGTCTGCCAGCCAGTTCTCTATCCACATCAATACTGAACCCCCAATACCGTGTGCTTTAAGTTTGTATACTAATCTCTTATGTGGGACCTTGTCGAAAGCCTTCTGAAAGCCCAGATATAACACATCCACTGGTTCTCCCTTATCCACTCTACTAGTTACATCCTCGAAAAATTCTATAAGATTCGTCAGACATGATTTACCTTTCGTAAATCCCTGCTGTCTTTGTCCAATGATTTCACCACTTTCCAAATGTGCTGCTATCACATCTTTAATAACTGACTCTAGCAGTTTCCCCACTACCGATGTTAGATTAACTGGTCTGTAATTCCCCGTTTTCTCTCTCCCTCCCTTTTTAAAAAGTGGGGTTACATTAGCTACCCTCCAATCCTCAGGAACTACTCCAGAATCTAAAGAGTTTTGAAAAATTATTACTAATGCATCCACTATTTCTGGGGCTACTTCCTTAAGTACTCTGGGATGCAGCCTATCCGGCCCTGGGGATTTATCGGCCTTTAATCCATTCAATTTACCCAACACCAATTCTCGGCTAACCTGGATTTCATTCAGTTCCTCTATCTCATTTGACCCGCGGTCCCCTGCTATTTCCGTCAGATTATTTATGTCTTCCTTAGTGAAGACGGAACCAAAGTAGTTATTCAATTGGTCTGCCATGTCCTTGTTCCCCATGATCAATTCACCTGTTTCTGACTGCAAGGGACCGACATTTGTTTTAACTAATCTCTTTCTCTTCACATATCTATAAAAACCTTTGCAGTCAGTTTTTATGTTCCCTGCCAGTTTTCTTTCATAATCTATTTTCCCTTTCCTAATTAAGCCCTTTGTCCTCCTCTGCTGGACTCTGAATTTCTCCCAGTCCTCTGGTAGGCTGCTTTTTCTGGCTAATTTGTACGCTTCATCTTTTGTTTTGATACTATCCTTGATTTCCCTTGTTATCCACGGATGCACTACCTTCCCTGATTTATTATTTTGCCAAACTGGGATGAACAATTGTTGTAGTTCATCCATGCAGTCTTTAAATGCCTTCCATTGCATATCCACCGTCAACCCTTTAAGAATCAATTGCCAGTCAATCTTGGCCAATTCACGTCTCATACCCTCAAAGTTACCTTTCTTTAAGTTCAGAACCCTTGTTTCTGAATTAGCAATGTCACTCTCCATCCTAATGAAGAACTCAACCATATTATGGTCACTCTTGCCCAAGGGGCCATGCACAACAAAACTGCTAACTAACCCTTCCTCATTACTCAATACCCAGTCTAGAATAGCCTGCTCTCTCATTGCACTGACAGGGTGAGTGGAAGTATGTTTAATGTTGGGCTTTGCTGTAAATTACATTGTTCATCACTGTATTCAGTATTCATTGCTTGTAAAGGTGGTACTGAGCCATCTTCTTGAGCCACTAGTTGAGCCACAAGAAAGACACTTACTTGTCTTTCATCACATTACCCAGATTTTCCATGCTTTCCTCCGATTCTACTACTTCAATTATTTCTAGGGACACCTACAATTGCAAAATATGGCAATGCTGGAAATCTGACATGAAAAATTCTACCAGTACCTGTTGAATTTTGTGTTTTGGAAGGCATTTTGTTTGTGTAATCTTCACTTATTTCTGACCCACACCATTTCTTGTTATATTATCACCTTCTGCCTTCTGTCCAAAAACAAAATTATTTGTGTTTGATCCTCTTTTCCTGATCCTGATCTGCTTCAAAAGTTTCCAGTTTTCAAACAATAACCCAATGTTTCTTTCTCCATTTAGATTTTAAGGATCTTCTTACTACACCCAACTTCCTCTACAGTACTTGATATGATCACCTTTCCTAAGCAACAGCACAAGCTACCTGTAAGCAATTAGCACTGTTATATGGTACCAAAAAACAAAATGTTGATATTTGCAGGAGATGAAAAGTTTAAGAATACCGTCTGTACTGTTACCCAACAAATGTTGATCATAACATAAATGAATGTAATTAATCATTTCTCAAAGGTTTTTAGCATTGGAAAGGTTTTAGTAACGGAAGAAAAAATTAATTGACTTCCAATCAATTTTCTGACTTAAAATGTTCAATGGGAAAGGTATTAGACCTAGGCAGTGGATCCATTTGCACAAGTCAGTATGTGACCCAGAATGTCTCTTTTCTATTTAATTTACTTCTCCAGTACTGTTCTAAAAGATAAAATGGGAGGAATGGCAGTTTACTTTTGCATATTAGACATCTACAAACTGTCAGATGCACATCTTACAATTTTATCCAGTATGCAACAATCATTTCTGCATTTACTCTCAGAAATTTGGTGCTAAGGTGTTACCCATAACCTGTCTTTATAATTAACAAAAAAACAAAGCAATTCCAACAACAGAGTGACAAGGAGATTTGACTTGAATGGTTCTCACTGTTTCATTGATCTATTGGTTTCTGTAACTCAAATTCATTTTTTAAAACCATCAATTTTCTATCCATGTTGCCAGGTGTCCCATAATTTGTAGCAGCTCTTCTCCATATATCACTGCACAGATACATGCTCCCTTGAACATTATGCAACAACACAACTACCATGAAGAATATGATTGATTGAAACCGATCCAGTACTCTCACCAAACAGCACTGTTGGAGAACCTTCATGTCGAAACTAGTGGCTCAAGAAGATGGCTCAGTACCACCTTTACAAGCAATGAATACTGAATACAGTGATGAACAATGTAATTTACAGCAAAGCCCAACATTAAACATACTTCCACTCACCCTGTCAGTACATCCCATCTTGCCTTTCTACACATCTCCTCAAATCCCCATTTATCCATTGCCACACCCTCTCACTTTTCACCAAATGCACTGCCTACATACAGATCTTCCCTCTTAGTCATGCAACAAAATGCATCCATCAGATTGAAACGGCTTGGAGACATGGTAAAATTTGACACCTGCTGGTCAGATGTAGTTACCAAGCTTAGTAGGCAGTAGGTCCTCAAGTGATGAGATTGCAGCTGCCAGCCATCATCTGTCATAACATAGCTTCTTGGGACACTGGTGTTCAGACATGTCAGGGAAACTGATCGTCTGCTTGAAATGGTTTGAGGGTCGTGTCAAGATTGTGCCTCACTGCTCTGCGGTTACTTGTCTGTGCAGCCAGCCATTGGATGCCATTTCAGGTCAACTCAATCCTCATTGGTGGCACAAACCAAAGCTACAGTATGTAAATATCCATGGAACTGAACCTCTCTTGATAATTGGTTAAAGGGGCCTGTTTATGTGCTGTACGTGCCTGTAATTCATTCCATTAACTGGTTTCTGTCTGAACAATAAACAGTTGTTTTCTGAGTTTCCAAAAACTTACCTTGTCAGCGAATGTGTCATAACAAATCTGAATATTATCTTGACAACCAAACTTCGAAGCCTTGAAACGACGAACAATATCATGGAGAGAGGCAGCCACAACAAAATACTCCTGCTTTAGTCTCAACTCTTTACCCTCAAAAAACTAAAAACAAAAACAGGTTCAAAGGCTCATTTGAATAAAATGAAACATGCATCTAATCCATAGTCACCACTTTCAGAAACATTTCAAAGTCTTTGAAATCATTAACCTATATTTCCCTTCACTGCCCTTATAAATGCTGCCTGTTCCACTGCTTCCAAGCTTTTTGTGTCTATCTTCAGTTTAAACCAGCATCTGCAGTTCCTTCCTACTTATAAATGAAGGATTAGTTTGCACAATGAGAACTCGGTAAGTTGTAGACTTAATATCTTTAGAAAATCAATGCCCTGTCCCACACCTCTCCAACATTACTGTACGATAAAGCAGAATGAGGAGCTGTAATTAAGTCACATAGACAAGAGAGACAGAGGATAAAAACTGCAATGAGCATTTCAACAATTAAGTACTGAGAAAGGTGCTGCAAAAGAGAACACAGGACTGGAGCTTGACATGGTAAGTACAATTCAGTTTGCATTTTCACAACCATGTTTGTTATTACCAACAATGAGTTAAAATCCACTAATCAAGTCAACTAAGGGAAAAATAGAGCAAAAGATTAAATCAGCATCTATGGAAAAAGGACCTTCACCAGAACCTTTGACCAAAATGCTTCTCTTTCCACTGATGCTGCCTAACGTGCAGGATGTTTACAACATTTTCTACTCTTAACTCAGACTTCCAATGTTTTGATTTTTTAATTATTAACATGCAGCTTGAATAGGGGAAGTACATAATAGGAAATCAGAGTTGTTTTGTCATTTGGTGGTTATGTGTGGAAGTATGCCAATAAATAACAGTATATAAAAGGAGAAAGAAGGGATGTGACACTCATTCTCCAGCTTTCCTATTCCCAGTTTCAAGCATCTCTTTTTCCTTAACATTTCTTGTCCATCATGTGATTAAAATCAAGAGCAGTGACTGAGTCAATCTTGTATGATTTAAGCAGTATTGTCCCAACATGTAACTATTAAAAGTCTGATCTTGTATGTGGAGATATGTGTGTGTGTGTGTGTGTGTTTGTTGTGTGTGGTGTGTTGTGTTTGGTTTGTGGTGTGTGGTGTGTGGTGTGTGGTGTGTGTTTGTGTGTGTGTGTGTGTGTGTGTGTGATCACATTTTTGCAAAAAAAAAGACGCGGTAACGATAACATTTTCACATATTCCGGTAGACATTTGTCCCGTCGACTCCACAAAATACTTATCTGGAGATTTCATGCTTTATTTCCCGACACTACAGAAAATGTTTAAACATATGGCAAAACGTTGAATTTAAAAATGACTGCCTTTCGCTGATGACGTCACAATGGGTCTGCTCTGCGCGCCGTTCTTCCACGTGCTGCGAGTGATGTCAACCTCCCCCCTCCCAGTTATTCAAAAGACGCAGAAAGAACGAGCGAGTCGGGCCCTGTACTGGAGCCGCCGAGCTCTCGGTCCTCGGGTCTCTGGTTGACGCCCGACCGCCCTCTGTCCATCTCCCCCTGCCCTCTCCCTCTCCACTGCCCTCTGTCCCTCTTCCCCAGCCCCCTCTCCTTCTCTCTCTCCCCCTGCCCTCTCTCCCTGCCCTCTCTCCCTCTCCCCCTGCCCTCTCTCCCTACCCCCTCCCTCTCTAGCCGCACCTGCGCAGTTGGGGGCTTTGCGTGAGTGGATAGAGAGGGAGATGGGGCAAAAAGGAGCAAATGAATAATATTAATATAATATCAAGGGGGTGGTTAGGGTGTGTGTGTGTGTGGGGTGGTTGGTGTGTGTGTTACGCCGCAAAACGCCCCCCCCCCCCAACTGGTCCCACTGGGTCTAGTGTACAATAAATAGCTGACATTTCCAAATAACCATTGACCCATTGGCCAATGGGATCAAACACAATGGTTTCCCTTTACTTAGGGAGTTTTAGTGTTAGGAAATAAAGAAAGTACATGCATCAAGCTCTGCCTTGCTGCCTAACCAATAAAGTCCTCAGTAAGTTGTTTAGAAAACATAGAAAATAGGTGCAGGAGGAGGCCATTTGGCCCTTTGAGCCTGCACCACCATTCATTGTGATCATGGCTGATCATCCACAATCAGTAACCCATGCCTGCCTTCTCCCCATGTCCCTCGATTCTGCTACCCCCTAGAGCTCTATCTAACTCTCTTTTAAATTCATCCAGTGAAATGGCCTCTACTGCCTTCTGTGGCAGAGAATTCCACAAATTCACAACTCTCTGGGTAAAAAAGTTTTTTTCTCATCTCAGTTTTAAATTCTAAGAATGTGGCCCCTTGGCTCTGGACTCCCCCAACATTGGGAACATTTTTCCTGCATCTAGCTTGGCCAGTCCTTTTATAATTTTATAATTTTCTATAAGATCCACTCTCATCCTTCTAAATTCCAGTGAATACAAGCCCAATCTTTCATATCTTTCCTCATATGACAGTCCCGCCATCCCGGGGATTAACCTCGTGAACCTACGCTGCACTGCCTCAATAGCAAGAATGTCCTCCCTCAAATTAGGGGACCAAAACTGCACACAATACTCCAGGTGTGGTCTCACTAGGGCTCTGTACAACTGCAGAAGGACATCTTTGCTCCTAATATTCGATTCTTAATATATATTGTAAATAACTGGGTTCTTTGCTCCTATATTCAATCCTTAATAAATATTGTAAATAACTGGGTTCCCAGCACCGAGCCTTGCGGCACCCCACTAGTCTCTGCCTGCCATTCTGAAAAGGACCTGTTAATTCCTACTCTTTGCTTCCTGTCTGCCAACCAGTTCTCTATCCATGTCAATACCCTACCCCAATACCATGTGCTCTAATTTTGCACACAATGGGTACTTGAATGAAAATGGGCAGCCACTTTTATAGGCAGTCAATACCACACCCAACCGAAAGCTGGAAAAACTCTGAATTTAGCTGAGCATCTATCTTTTTTTACTAACACTCTCATCTAGACCACTTCCGGTTTGCGTTTTTTAAATTTGCGCAAAAACGGTAACCTATATGGCTAGGATTTTTTCGCCACCTTACTCACCGTTCTCCTCAGCTCCAAGTGCACCAAGTTTTGTTCCAATCGGTGAAATATTAGAAAGGTTATGAAGGGTTAAAAAATCGTGAGATCAGCAGATTGGTCTTCTTGCCTGTCCGTCACCATGAAGTTAACGCCCCTTCCGGCACCTGATGTGTTAGGTGGGGCGAGGAGAATAAAACCCCGGAGGCAGGGCTGAGTCCACAAGCCGTGCTGATTGATTGAGTGAGTCCGCGAGCCGTGCAGAGGAGAATAAGCAGCGAAGAGCGGCCAGTGAAACGACCAGCACTCGCTGCGAGTCCTCATCGCACCCCCAATCCCTTCCCCTCTGGTTCCCCTCGCAGGCTCCTGCCCCCCTCCCCTCCCCTGTAATACCGCACATCCCCCATAGTTCTTTCCTGTCTTTTTGCCGAGCTCTCTCCCGATCCTCCACCCCTTCCCTCCCCCCACAACCCTTCCTCCCACACACCCCCACGCCCCACAACTCCACATCCCCGCCCACACACTCCTCCCCCCACAACTCCCCCACCCACACCTCTCTCCTCCACAACCCCCCCCGCCCACACACCCCTCTCCTCCACAACTCCCCCGCCCACACATCCCTCTCCTCCACAACCCCCCCGCCCACACATCCCCCCCCACAACTCCCCTCCCCCACACACCCCTCCCCTACCCACAAACACCTCCTCCACAACACCCCCTGCCCATAACCCCACTGCCCACAACTGCCCTCCCCCCACAACCCCCTCCCCCCACATCCCCCCCGCTCACACATACCACCCGCCCACACACGTACCCCATCCCTCCACCCCCCCACCTACACACACCGCTCCCCCAAACCACCCCTCCCACATCCTCCCTCCCCTCTACACTCTGCCTCCACCACACCCCCTCCTCTACACCCCCCCCCCACATCCCTCCTTCTCCCCCCCCTCGCAAATCCCTCCAGCCCACATACACACTTCCTCTACCACCCCACCCCCCCACCAAACACCCCCCTGGTGACTGGGACCCAACAGGTCCCACTTAGTCTAGTAAAATATAAAGATGAAGGAAAATAATCAAAATAAGTCATTCCATAAACATTTACAAATCCAAAAGAAAACTACAAGTCTTCAAGAAACGGCTGTCTGACACAGATATCTAATCTGATTTAACAATTTATATTTAAGAAAGAACTGCAGATGGTGGAAACAATGAAGGTAGACAAAAATGCTGGTTGAAACTCAGCGGGTGAGGCAGCATCTATGGAGCAAAGGAAATGGTGACGTTTCGGGTCAAGACCCTTCTTCAGACTGATGTGGGGGTGGGGGGGCGGGAAGAAGAAAGGAAGAGGCTGGTACTTTCCCTTGCAACCGCAGGAAATGCTACACTTGTCGCTTTAGCTCCCCACTCGACTCCATCCAAGGAGCAGTCTTTCCAGGTGAGGCAGATGTTCACCTGCACCTCCTCCAACCTCATCCATTGCATCTGCTGTTCTAGGTGCCAACTGCTGTACATCGGTGAGACCAAGCGCAGGCTTGATGATATCTTCGCTCAACACCTCCGCTCAGTTCGCATTAACCAATTTGATCTCCCGGTGGCTCAGCACTTCAACTCCCCCTCCCATTCCGAATCCGACCTTTCTGTCCTGGGCCTCCTCCATGGCGTCCCACCGCAAATTGGAGGAGCAGCACCTCATATTTCGCTTGAGTAGTTTACATCCCAGCGGTATGAACATTGACCTCCACTTTCAGGTAGTCCTTGCTTTCTCCCTCCTCCCCCTCCCCTTCCCAGCTCTCCCACAGCCCACTGTCTTTGCCTCTTCCTTTCTTCTTCCCACCCCCCCACATCAGTTGAAGAAGGGTCTCGACCTGAAACGTCACCTATTCCTTCGCTCCGTAGATGCTGTCTCACCCGCTAAGTTTCTCTAGCATTTTTGTCTACCAACAATTTATATTGAACTTCAAAATTAATTTTCCTGTGTCCGCACTATGGAGTAGTTAATTTTAAGTTGCAATCAAAAATCACTAGCAGTTGTTTGCATTGTATAAATATATAAAAGCCTCTAGAAAATGCTCTCACTACCTACATTGTCATTCGGGTAGAGAACTCTGCTAATATTTTCAGCAATACTTCTGTCCAACACAGCTTCGATGTAGTCCCCAACGTTAACTGGTCAGAATGAAAACAACGTTTAACATATGTACAATGGCATTAATGACTCCAATTCAAAACCAAAGCAAAAGCAGTTGTTAGTAATAATGGAAAATAAATATTGTAAACATGAATGCACCAATGGCAGCTTTACACTCAACACAATGGATGTGACATGGTATGAATGAATAAGTAATGGATTTGATTATTCGGAGTCGTGTCAACTGCCTGGAGTCGCAGTCCATAGTCGATGCACACACTCGCTTATGGGTACAACATTTGGAAGGCATGGTTTGCTGTACTTGTGGACACTTGAAGCTCAGCAAAGAGCTCTGAATAGCATTAAGCCTTTGAGGGCCCAAAACCAAAAGATGACAAATCGACCCTTGCATTACATATAACTCCAGCCTTTCTCATTTACATCAATTTTACGAGGGTTCTTCAATGACATTCTCTCAAATGCTGCCTTGCATTAAAGGCCAGTCATCTTTACATCAACTTTGGGATCGGGTGATTTCAGGAACTCACCATACTCCCTTAAAAATCAACACGGTCCAAGTTTGTGCACCGCCTTGAATATCACCCGAGCACTGGTTCCCAAGCTCTATAGGAACTCACCTGGATCCTGTACTCCTTTGAGATTAATTTGGGCACTAGTTCCAATGCTCCCTTGAATCACACCTGGACACTGGCTCCCATGCTCTCCTCAATCTCACATGAGCGCTAGTTCCCAAGCTCCCTTAAAACTCACTTGGATCCTGTGCTCCTTTAAGATTTACCTGGACACCAATTCACATATTCCTTGGAATCTCAACTTGACACAGGCTCCTATGAATCCTATCTGGGCACAAGGTTCCAATACTCTCATGAAACTCACCTATTCTGTGCCTATACTCCCTTGAATCTCACCTGGGCAGTGGGTCCAAAGCTCCCTTGAAACTCCACTGGACACTGGTTTCAAAGCTCCCTTGAAATTCATCTGGATACTGGTTCCCATACCTCCTTGAATTTCACTTGGACACTGGTTCTTATGCTCCCTTGAATCTCACCTGCGCACTGGTTCCAAAGCTCCCTTGAACACTGGTTCAAAAGGTCCCTTGAATCTCACCTAGATCCTGTGCTGCCCCACGAAGCTCACCTGGATCCTGTGCTTCTTTGAGACTCACCCAAGCACAAGTTATCCATCTCCCTTGAAATTCACCGTAGCTCATATAACTTTCAAGGGAGCACCAGAGCCAGGGCTCCAATGAGTTTCAAATAAGTCACCTGGTGAGCCAGATGTGCAACCAGTGGGATTTTAAAATGGTCAGATTACAGATAAAATGCATCTTACTGGACTTTATTTGTCAGATTTTGCCTATTCATTTATCTATATTTCTACGTAGCCTGCTTTCATATCCTTCCAATTGTTGTGGTATCGGCAAATTTAATAACCATACCCATGTTCTTCATCTAGTGGCACACTATTTGTTACATCTTACCAACCAACTAAAGATTAATTTATCCCACCCTCTGTTTCCAGTTAGCCAGCCTATCCTCTCGCCACCAATACAATTTATCTAACACCTTGAGCTTCTATTTCCCATAATAAACATTGATCAAAAAAACGTATTACATAATCTGAATTAATCAAAATAACTAAAGGCTTTGTAATGCAGAGCTGTGAATCAGCATACTCATGAGAATAAATTATGTGATCATAATAAATATAATTTACCTGATGTCCCCCAAATTATATATTTGAAAACATATATTTGTGTAATTAATTGTACATAACACATTCCAGAGTTAAATGTGGTATTTACAAGCCTAACATTTTGTCAGGTTTATAACACAAATAAATAACTCCGATTTAAAAAAAATTTATGTAAGGTTCAAGGGCGGAAATAGATCATTTGTCTCATTGTCTGTAACACTGGTCATCAGCACAACCAAATATAACCATATAACAATTACAGCACGGAAACAGGCCATCTCGGCCCTTCTAGTCCGTGCCGAACACTTACTCTCACCTAGTCCTATCTACCTGCACTCAGACTGTAACCGTCCATTCCTTTCCCGTCCATATACCTATCCAATTTATTTTTAAATTATAAAATCGAACCTGCCTCCACCACTTCCACTGGAAGCTCATTCCACACAGCTACCACTCTCTGAGCAAAGAAGTTCCCCCTCATGTTACCCCTAAACTTCTGTCCCTTAATTCTCAAATCATGTCCTCTTGTTTGAATCTTCCCTACTCTCAATGGAAAAGGTTTATCCACGTCAACTCTGTCTATCCCTCTCATAATTTTAAAGGCCTCTATCAAGTCCCCCCTTAACCTTCTGCGCTCCAAAGAATAAAAACCTATCTTGTTCAACCTTTCTTTGTAACTCAGGTGCTGAAACCCAGGCAACATTCAAGTAAATCTCCTCTGTACTCTCTCTATTTTGTTGACATCTTTCCTTTAATTTAGCGACCAAAATTGTACAACATATTCCAGAATTGGCCTCACCAATGCCTTGTACAATTTTAACATTGCATCCCAACTTCTATACTCAATGTTCTGATTTATAAAGGCCAGCACACCAAAAGCTTTCTTTACCACCCTATCTACATGAGATTCCACCTTCAGGGAACTATGCACAGTTATTCCGAGATCCCTCTGTTCAACTGCATTCCTCAATTGGCTACCATTTACCATGTACGTCCTATTTTGATTTGTCCTGCCAAGATGTAGCACCTCACACTTATCAGCATTAAACTCCATCTGCCATCTTTCAGCCCACTCTTCCAAATGGCCTAAATCCCTCTGTAGACTTTGAAAATCTACTTCATTATCCACAACACCACCTATCTTAGTATCATCTGCATACTTACTAATCCAATTTACCACACCATCATCCAGATCATTGATGTATATGACAAACAATAGTGGACCCAACACAGATCCCTGAGGCACCCCACTAGTCACCGGCCTCCAACCTGACAAACAGTTATCCACCATTACTCTCTGGTATCTCCCATTCAGCCACTGTTGAATCCATCTTGCTACTCCACTATTAATACCCAACAATTGAACCTTCTTAACCAACCTTCCATGTGGAACCTTGTCAAAGGCTTACTGAAGTCCATATAGACAACATCCACCGCTTTACCCTCATCAATTTCCCTAGTAACCTCTTCAAAAAATTCAAGAAGATTAGTCAAACATGACCTTCCAGGCACAAATCCGTGTTGACTGTTCCTAATCAGACCCTGTTTATCCAGATGATTATATATATTATCTCTAAGTATCCTTTCCATTAATTTGCCCACCACTGACGTCAAACTAACAGGTCTATAATTGCTAAGTTTACTCTTAGAACCATTTTTAAACAATGGAACAACATGCGCAGTACGCCAATCCTCCGGCACCATTCCCGTTTCTAATGACATTTGAAATATTTCTGTCATAGCCCCTGCTATTTCTACACTAACTTCCCTCAATGTCCTAGAGAATATCCTGTCAGGACCTGGAGACTTATCCACTTCTTTATTTTTCAAAAGTGTCAGTACTTCCTCTTCTTTGATACTCATAGTTTCAATAGCTACCCTACTTGTTTCCCTTACCTCACATAATTCAATATCCTTCTCCTTGGTGAATACCGAAGAAAAGAAGTTCTCAAGAAGGAACTGCAGATACTGGAAAATCGAAGGAACACAAAAAAGCTGGAGAAACTCAGCGGGTGCAGCAGCATCTATGGAGCGAAGGAAATAGGCAACGTTTCGGGCCGAAACCCTTCTTCAGAAATCCTGAAGGGTTTCGGCCCGAAACGTTGCCTATTTCCTTCGCTCCATAGATGCTGCTGCACCCGCTGAGTTTTTCCAGCTTTTTTGTGTACCGAAGAAAAGAAATTGTTCAATATCTCCCCCATCTTTTTTGGCTCTGCAGATAGCTGTCCACTCTGACTCTCTAATGGACCAATTTTATCCCTCGTTATCCTTTTGCTATTAATATAGCTGTAGAAACCCTTTGGATTTACTTTCGCCTTACTTGCCAAAGCAACCTCATATCTTCTTTTAGCTTTTCTAATTTCTTTCTTAAGATTCTTTTTACATTCTTTATACTCCTCAAGCACCTCATTTATTCCATGCTGCCTATAATTATTGTAGACCTCTCTTTTTCCGAACCAAGTGTCCAATTTCCCTTGAAAACCATGGCTCTTTCCAATTATTACTCTTTCCTTTCAACCGAGCAGAGACATAAAGATTCTGTACTCGTAAAATTTCACCTTTAAATGTCCTCCATTTCTCTACTACATTCTTCCCATAAAACAAAATGTCCCAATTCACTCCTTTTAAATCTTTTCGCATCTCCTCAAAGTTAGCTTTACTCCAATCAAAAATCTCAACCCTTGGTCCACCTTCTCCATAATTATATTGAAACTAATGGTATTGTGATCACTGGACCCGAAGTGCTCCCCAACACATACCTCTGTCACCTGACCTGTCTCATTTCCTAACAGGAGGTCCAGCAGTGCCCCTTCTCTAGTAGGTACCTCTATGTATTGCTGCAAAAAACTATCCTGCCCACATTTTACAAACTCCAAATCATCCAGCCCTTTTACAGAATGTGTTTCCCAGTCTATGTATAGAAAATTGAATTCTCCCACAATCACTACCTTGTGCTTACTACTAATATCTGCTATCTCCTTACATATTTGCTCTTCCAATTCTCGCTCCCCATTAGGCGGTCCATAATACACCCCTATAAGTGTTGCTAAACCTTTTCCATTTCTCAGTTCCACCCAAATAGCCTCCCTAGACGAGCCCTCTAATCTATCCTGCCAAAGCACTGCTGTAATATCTTCCCTGACAAGCAATGCAACACCTCCACCTCTTGCCCCTCCAATTCTATCACACCTGAAGCAACGATATCCTGGAATATTTAGTTTCTAATCACAGCCATCCTGCAACCATGTTTCACTCATCGTCACAACATCATACTTCCAGGTGTCAATCCAGGCTCTAAACTCATCCACCTTTCTTACAATGCTCCTAGCATTAAAATATACACATTTAAGAAACCCACTACCTCTTATTCTCTGTTTATTATCTTTTTCTTCTTTCTCCCCTACATGTTGGGTCTGAGTGCTTCCCTTCTCTGCCTCCTGCCTCACACACTGTCTACTAGCTTTCTCTATTTGAGTCCCTCCCCCCAACCGTTCTAGTTTAAAGTCTGCCAGTAGCCTTTGCAAATCTCCCCACCAGGATATTGGTTCCCCTCGGGTTCAAATGCAACCCGTCCTTTTTGTACAGGTCACACCTTCTCCAAAACAGGTCCCAATGATCCAGAAAATTGAATCCCTGCCCTCTGCACCAGCCCTCAGCCACACATTTATCCTCCACCTCAATCCATTCCTACAGGCAGTAATCCTGAGATTGTTACTTTTGCAGTCCTTCTCCTTAACTCTCTTCCTAACTCCCTAAATTCTCCTTTCAGGTCCTCTTCTCTTTTTCTACCTAAGTCATTGGTACCTATGTGTGCCACGACCTCTGGCTCCTCTCCCTCCCATTTCAGGATATCTTGGGACACGTTCAGACACATCCCAGACACTGGCACCAGGGAGGCAAACTACCATCCGGGTCTCCTGACTGCGTCCACAGAATCGCCTATCTCACCCCCTCAGCCATGATCATATTGAATGGCGGTGCAGGCTCGAAGGGCCGAATGGCCTACTCCTGCACCTAATTTCTATGTTTCTATGTTTCTAACTATAGAGTCCCCTATTACTATTGCCCTCCTCTTCTTTTCCCAACCTTTCTGAGCAACAGGGCCGGCCGCTGTCGCTACCCCTAGGTAGGCTATCCACCCCAACAGTACTCAACAGGAGTACTTATTGTCAAGGTGTACAGCCACAGGGGTACTCTCTAGTCCCTGCCTCTGCCCCTTGTCCCTCCTAACCGTGACCCACTTGTCTGCCTCTCGTGGTCTTGGAGTGACCACCTCTCTATAACTCCTCTCGATGACCTCCTCACTCTCCCTGACCAGACAGAGGTCATCGAGCTGCTGCTCCAGGTTCCTAATACAAATACAACCCATGTATCTATTAACCATTTATGTTTAGTGGTATTTTACAGAGTTTGACCTGTGGAATAAATGTCTGTTGCAATAAATAACTTACAGCGATGCAAATGGAAGTCATTTGGAGCTTTGGCAGACCACAGCCTCATAGTATTCACAGTATTGTTCAGATATCCTGGAATTGGTGTATCATATGGCATGGCAAGAACTATCTATAGATTTTCTCAGCAAAACAAAAAAACATATTTTTGATGAAAGATCGAGTGTTATTCCCTTATTGAAAAAAAAAATATATATATGAATTACATAAAGTCTGTTAATCAAGCATGCTTTGGACTTTTAATATGCTGCACCAGCAGATTTTCCAGACCAATGGATGTTATTCCACTTAATTCTCCAACACACTTTTCCTTAATTGTTGCATGTCAACTGAAGGCAGCACAATGCTGCCGCTGGTAGAGCTGCTGCCTCATAGCAGAGATCCAGGTTTGATCCCGACCTCGGTTGCTGTCTGTGTGGAGTCTGCACGATCTCCCTATGACCAGGGTGGGTTTCCTTCCGGTGCTTCAGTTTCCTTCCACATCCTAAAAACATGTGTTTGTGGGCTAATTGGCCTCTAAATTGCCCCTAGTATGAAGTGAGCATGCAGGGTGTGAAGGGGCAATCGATGGTTGGCATGGACACGGTGGGCTGAAGTGCCTGTTCTACGCTGTACCTCTAAACTAAACTAAATTTGGCTTTCCCTGCTACAGGTCAGGAAATTAGAAAAGTGAGCTAGATTTAGGTAGTTTAGAAAACAGTTATGTGGAAGAAATAAAACACTTTGAAATCTGTAGTTTCACAAGCTGTAAACAATCAATACTACCACATTTCTTAACTTTTCCTAAATCTGAAATGTTTTCTCCTGTCTTGTCTAGTTTAGTTTAGTTTAGAAATACAGCGTGGAAACAGGCCTTTCGGCCCACCAAGTCCACATCGATCAGCGATCCCCGCACCTTAACACTATCGTACACACACTAGGGACAATTTTACATTTATACCAAGACAATTAACCTACAAACCTGTACATCTTTGGGATGTGGGAGGAAACTGAAAATCTCAGAGAAAATCCACAGGGAGAAGGTACTGACAGCACCCGTAGTCGGGATCGAACCCAGGTCTCTGGCGCTGTAAAGGAGCAACTCCACCTCTGTGCCGTCTTGCCGCCTTGTCCTGTGGAGTTTTTATTAAATGTTTTGGCTATTACTTCAGATTTTCAGCATCTGCAGTCTCTTGCTTTTTGATTATTGCCTCGTTAAAGTTTGTAACCAACAAATACCCCAAGTTATAAATGACAACAGGAATATAGGTCAATACAATTACCTACACTATAATTAGATTATATGTTTTATTTCAGATTCAAAACACATTGCAAAAATACCAAACATGACCAACATAAAGAAAAACAAATTCTACCTCGGTATTCACCCATTTGGCTCCATTTTTGGAATGATGTACATGACCATAGAAGCTAATAGGTATTACGTACTCAGGCCGAGCTTTCTCCCAAGGGTTGCCATGTCGCAGCCAGGCATCAGGTTCCTCCACCTACATCATGAAGTACAAAGCCCTCGTTTATTTGTTTTTCCTTACTTAAGTAATCACATTCTGCACCAAGACTTGCTTTTAAATACCATTCCTCTACTACCCGCTATGTTCTGTGGATAAGTCAGTTCTGAATCCAAACATTAAGTCAGTGCGAAGCCCAGGCATCTTAATCTTCTCAATCAGACTATCATTGGGGACTATATCACATGCCTTACTAAAATCTGTCAACAACATCAACTGCCATATCTTATCAATCACCTTTGTCACCTCTTCAATTGAATGAATGAATGAATGAATGAATACGTTTATTGTCATTGCACAATACTGTGCAACGAAATTCCATTACATCTCCTCCGGTTAAAAAAAATACAAACACGACAACCATTAACACATATGTACACTTATTAGTAAAAAATAAATAGGTATTTTAAAAGAATTTAAAAGAATTTGGCGGCATTTCTTGGAATTACATTTTGCTTCCCCAGCATTCTCTGTTGGAATTTAGCTCTTTTATCGCACATGGGTAGAAACTATTTTTTAGTCTACCGGTGCGAGCCTTCAGAGTCCTGAATCGCCTCCCAGAGGGTAGCAGAGTAAAAAGGTGGTTGGCAGGGTGGGATGTGTCCTGCTTGATATTTGTGGCCCGGCGCAAGCATCGGGCCCTATATATGTCATCCAAGGAGGGCAGTTGGGCGTTTGTAATGTTCTGCGCAGTTTTTATAATTCCCTGCAACGCCCTCCTCTCAGCCACAGTACAGCTAGCAAACCACACCAGGATTCCATAGGAGAGGATACTCTCCACGGCGCATCGGTAGAAGGACAACAGCAGCGGCTGTGAGACGTTTGCTCTCCGCAGAGACCTCAGGAAATACAGCCGCTGATGTGACTTCTTCACGAGAGTGACGGTGTTCATTTGCCATTTGAGGTCCTGGGAGATGTTTATTCCCAGGAACTTAAAGCCAGTGACTCTCTCCACCATGTCTCCTTTGATGTATAAGGGAGCAGGTTCCTCTCTCCTCTTCCTCCTGAAGTCAACGACCAGCTCTTTTGTCTTTGATGGGTTGAGTACCAGGTTGTTTTTGGTACACCAGACAGTCAGTTTTTGGACTTCATCCCTGTAGGCAGACTCGTCGTTGTTGTTTATCAGTTCCACCACAGTCGTGTCGTCCGCAAACTTGATGATCCTGTTTGTACTGTGTGTTGGTATACAGTCATAAGTGTATATTGTATACAAGATGGGACTCAGCACACAACCTTGTGGCGCTCCTGTGCTGAGCGTCAGGACTGGGGAGTAATTGGACCCCATCCTGACAGTCTGTGGGCGATCTGTTAGAAAGTCCTTAATCCATCCACATGTGTTTGCATTAACACCCAGATCAGACAGTTTGTCCACCATTCTGCTGGGGATGATTTAATTAAATGCAGAACTAAAATCTACAAATAACATCCTCACATATGAGCCAGGACGCTCCAGATGTGTCAGTGCAGAATGTAGAGCTACGTTGATGGCATCCTCCATTGACCTATTAGCTCTATATGCAAACTGATGCTGATCCAGGGTGGATGGGAGTGAGGACTTAATGTGGGCCAGGACCAGCCGTTCAAAACACTTCATCACCGTTGAAGTGAGAGCAACAGGTCTATAGTCATTCAAGCTGGTAATGGCTGTTTTTTTGGGTACAGGCACGATGGTAGCAGTCTTAAAGCATTTAGGGACAGTGCACGTTGACAGAGAGAGGTTGAAGATGTCGCTGAAAACCTCCGCTAACTGGTTTGCACAGTCCCGCAATACTCTCCCTGGGATGCCATCTGGGCCAGCAGCCTTCCTGGGGTTGACCCTGTGGAGTGTTCTTCTGACGTCCTCCGTACTCACAGTGAGTGCCAGGTCGTCAGTGCTGGGCGCGGCTGCAGGTGCAGGCTCCGCCTCATTCAGCTCAAAACGGGCGAAAAAATGGTTGAGCTCCTCAGCTAGCGAGTTGTTACTGCTGCAGATGATCGGCCCCCCCTTGCCCTTGTAGTTTGTGAGTTGCTGAATGCCCTGCCAGACACGCCGAGGGTCCCTCTCGTTAAAATACCCCTCTAACCTTCTTCCATAGGCTGTCTTTGCCTCTTTAATGGCTCTCTTTAGTTTAGATCTGGCAGTGCTGTACAATTCATCACTGCCAGATCTAAAGGCTGAGTTGCGTTCCCTCAGCAGTTTCCTGACATCCCTGGTCATCCATGGTTTGTTGTTTGGGTAGCACCTGACCTCCCTGTCGACAGTGACGTTGTCAATACAGTTCTGTATATAGAACATGACTGTGGATGTATATTCATGTATGTCCTGGTTTGCAAACAGGTCCCACTCGGTGCGCTCAAAACAGTCCTGAAGTTGGGCGGCAGCGCCCTCGGGCCAAGTCTTTATGTTTCTCACACTGGGCTTCAATTGAACCTTTCTTATTTTTTAGCTCTATCCATGTTGCTTCAGTGGATAAACTCTCCAGTATGTCCTCTCTGAGTGACATTCTCTCTGATTTGTAATGCAACTTCTCCACCTCCGTTACCTCCTTCTTTATCACATCTGAAATGGTGAAACTGCCAGTCCTGTGCCTCTAACAACCAAGCACATGGTTCCAAATACTGATACTAAGTTAATCCAATTTACCCATGATATCCCTTGCATTGAAAAAAACACACTTCAGCCCATCAGTTTCACCATATTCATTAACCTCTCTCACCCTGCCCTTTGAGACTTTCTGGTCATAATTTCTACCTTCCCATTATTTCTTGCATTTCCACCACTCTAGTTTAGGCCTTCCCGAGTAGCACCAGCAAACCTCCCCAATGTGGATTTCCCTCCAGTTCAGGCGCAACCATTCCCTCTCATTCAGGCCCATCTGCCTTGGAAGAGAGCCCAATGATCCATATATCTGAAGCCCTTTCTCCTGCACCAACTCCTCAGCCACATATTCAAACGTATTACTCTTATACTTCTTGCCTTACAAGGAGGTGGCATGGGTAGTAATCTGAGATCACAACCCTGGAGCCCTGTTTTTTTTTTAACCTATTATCTGACATCCTAAAGTCTTTTGGTAGGATTTAATCATCTTTTCTACCTACGTCATTGGTACCAATATGGACCATAGCCTCTGGCTTAACTCCTCCGAGCATCCTTGACCCCAAGGAGACAACAGGCCTGACTGCACATATAACTTTCTGGATATGGAGTTCTGCTGAAGGGAAGATGGCTGAATATTTCTAGTCTGTGATCACAAAATGTTTAATCTGCAATATTAATAAAAATACTAAAAATCGCAGTCAGGAAGTAATACAGAATTGAAACAAAAACAGAAAAATTAAGGCAATTAATTAATTCCATGCCTGCCACCCATCTTTGATCTTCTGATTAAAAATTCCATATTCATATCTTATGCCATACCCATATGCAGCCAGGCCCAATGTCGCCATGGAATCAAGGAAACAGGCTGTTGGAAAAGTACAGGAGAAACAAAATTTAAGAATGTAAACAAAATTGTAGCAAATACAATAAAATATTTTTATTTAACTTATTGATATACTAACACCAATTCTACTAATGAAAATACTGTATACATTTCAAAAAAATGATCCCTGATAAGAAACAACACTGTATATTCCATAATTCAGATTGGTGGGATATTCCACTGGGGGCGCTGAACTGCTAGCAGCCTCTGCCTGCAGCCTGTCCGTTTTTTCGATCTTTTTTTTAATTTTAGTGTGTCTAAATAGTTTGTTTGGGAGACTTCTTTAGTTTTTTATGTGGGGGAGGGGGGTAGGGTAGGGGGAAACTACTTCCCAGTCGCTTCCTGGCGAGGATGCGACTATTTCTCCGGGTCGCGTCCTCGCCCCCCCTCTTCGCGGCCTACCAGCTGGATCAGAGCGGCCTTTCCTACCGGAGACTGGGGACTGGACCAGAGCTTCGGCAGCGGCGGCGCGTCGCTGGATTCACCACGGAGCGGGCAATACCTACCTGGATCGCCGTTTGGAGCTCCGGAGCGTTGGGCCCGCTGCTCCAACATCGCGGGGCTGTGGTTTCGCGGAGCTCCCATCGCGGGCGGTGCTGAACAACACCGTGGAGTCCCTGGGGCCCTTTGCCGAGGGCGTCCAGGGTGAATCTCTACCCGGCGCGGCCCGGGGACGTCGGGAGCTGTGGACTCCAGTGGGAAGCGGCCGTTTTGGAGGTCCAAGCCGCTGAGGTTGGCCTCCCGTTCCAAAGTCGGAGTTCCATCATCCCGGCGAGCGGGCCTGAGCGGCAGGCTGCCCGTAGCGGCGACTGCAGAGGGCTCCGGAGGCCTCGACCACGGGTGAACATCAGGAAGATGACTGACTTTGGTGCCTTCCCTCACAGTGGGAAACATTTTGATTCTGCTGTGTGGGGATGTTTTATATTGGACTCTATTGTGTGTTGTGTTTCTTTATTTTATTGTATGGCTGTATGCAAAAACAAATTTCAGACCCCGGTCTGGCAATAAAGTGCCATCGTATCGTATCAACCAAATGAAACACCAAAGAAATTAAATGCTATTTTTTTCAATTTTGGAATTTTGAAAAAAAGACACCAGTTATTTCTGTTCAAGAGTTTAATAGCAGTGGAGTAGCAGCTGAATCTGGTGATATGTACTTTCAAGACCTGGCATCTTCCCCTAAGGGGAAGGGTGAAGAGAGAATGATTGGGGTCTTTGATAATGTTGGCTGTTTTCATGAGGTAGCATGAAGTGAAGGACGCCGGGGGTACGACAAGTTTGTTAGATGGACTGGGCTGCGTTCATAACTCTCTGATACTTTATTAGAAACATAAAAACATAGAAAATAGGTGCAGGAAAATAGGTTCATTGTGATCATGGCTGATCATCCACAATCAGTAACATGTGTCTGCCTTCTCCCAATATCCCTTGATTCCACTAGCCCCTAGAGCTCTAGCTAACACGCTTTTAAATTAATCCAGTGAATTGGCCTCTACTGCCTTCTGTGGCAGAGAATTCGACAAATTCACAACTCTGGGTGAAAACTTTTTTTCTCATCTCAGTTTTAAATGGCCTCCCCTTTATTCTTAGACAGTGGCCCTTGGTTCTGGACACCCCCAACATTGGGAACATTTTTCCTGCATCTAGCTTGTCCAGTCCTTTTATAATTTTAAACGTTTCTATAAGATCTCCTCTCATCCTTCTAAATTCCAGTGAATACAAGCCCAGTCTTTCTAATCTTTCCTCATTTGACAGTCCCGCCATCCCGGGGATTAACCTCGTGAACCTACACTGCACTGCCTCAATAGCAAGGATGTCCTTCCTCAAATTAGGAGACCAAAACTGCACACAATACTCCAGATGTGGTCTCACCAGGGCCCTGTACAACTGCAGAATGACTCTTACTCCTATACTCAAATCCTCTCGTTATGAAGCCCAACATGCCATTAGCTTTCTTCACTGCCTGCTGTACCTGCATGTTTACTTTCAGAGACTGGTGTACAAAGACACCCGGGTCTCGTTGAGGCCGTGGACAGAACAGTTCCAATGCCAATTGAATAAATCTACCTAATGATGAATGTATCCTAGATGTATAGAATTTCAAACTTCAAATATGGAAAAAAGTAAATTTATAAGGCGAGGTGTGAGGGCAGAAGAATCCATTCGAGCTTTGGACGGAGAATGGATGAAAATGGCAGGACGTGATAGCATAAATTTGTGAAATGGCTGCAAACATTAAGAACCATCTTTTTGTGGAGCAAGTATAAAATTCTCCATAAAAATCTTTATAGAGTACAAGTATTTCATATATAAAAAATATGAAGTTACAATTTTTTTCTGTGTTGGGAAAGCATAAAAAGCAGAAGAATGGAAGAATAAAATTACCTGCAAGCCTTCCTAAGCCTCCATTGCCGAGACCAGCATCTTCTTCCATTTCCTCCAGTTCCTCAATGTCCAAACCAATCTAAAACAAACAAAAAATGCAGCAGCACCAGATGTAGATTCAAAAAGCCAATTCTGTACATGAATTTTCACATCACACAAACTTCAAATTATTTAGATCAGGGCAGTAATGCTAAGATCCAAAGCACAATTTTATATAGGCAAATTTTATTATGTGTTATTTATGCAGATTCAGGTTAGGTTATTATCCTATACATCAGGGTGCAATATTTTTTTCTTGTTCGCATGAAGCTCACAGTATACATGGTAACAAGTGGTACAAAAATGAATAAAACCACTAACGCAAAGCAACAAAAGATGCAGATTGTAGTTCGATTTGAAGCAGTGTCAAAAAACACTGATGTATTATTATGGAATAATCAAATGAGGGAGAGAATGTGTGTTGTAGCAGGGCCTGATTTACGTATAAGCTAGACAAGCTTAAGCTTAGGGCCTCGAGATCTAGGGGGGCCTATTCACCTCGCTGCCTCATCGGACCCGTCGAACCTCCCCGCCCCACTGACCAGATTATAGAGCAGAGGAAGATAGACCACTCCTCCGAAATCCAATGCACTTACGTGTAGTACGTAACGGAACGTCACGGCCGCCATTTGTTTATGCCAAATGCGACATCTTTGGTAGCGGGGACGGACTCCACAGTTATACAATCTGCTCTTACATCAGGTCGCAGGGAAAAGCAAAGATACTAGAGGCTCCTCTAGTATCTTTGGGGAAGACGACGTTTCCTCCACTCCTGAGTTGATCCAGGACTGATTCTCGGTCCCCCCCCAATACCAGATGAAGGCGGCCGGCGGGAGAGCCTCAAGCGTCTGCCCACGGTCGGCGCTCCCGAGGCAGCGGGCAATGCTCCTGTAGTATCTTTGATGTAATCCGTTCCAAAGATTGATCCGCTCTATCATCTTTGGTGTAATCAGTGTTGCAGGGAACAATGTTTTATATAGCATCTATGACTTCACATATTTAGTCAATATTATTGTAAATTTTATTAATATTATTGTAAATTGCCGCTCAATAAAATGGCGTCATGTCATACCCATGTCATAATACGCTTTTTTCGCAGAGTGGCGCATCTTGCTCTGCTCTATAATCTTTGCCACTGACCATCCGCCCACCGGGACCTCCTACTTTTTGCCCGCTGACCCTGGCCACTCCACCGCCCTCCAGCAGCCCGCAGACGTCGCCTTACCTGCAGCCTGGACTCAGAACTGGACCTGAAGCTTCCACGGTGCTGACTCCCACTCCCCTGGGTTTGACTGCGCTGGGTCCCAGTGCTAGTCTCCCCAACCCTGGTAACCTCAGTGGCTGTTCCACTGGGTCTTCCCCATTCCCCTCAAACCATGTGACCAAATCAGCTCTTCCCCACCCTCACTACAGTCCTCATACCCCCCTACCCCCTGACCACCCACCACCAGACATCGCCTCGGCCTCAGTCCACTCACCTGCCTTCCTCCGGCCCCAACCCCCATCCCTGCCGTGTGTTCACCATCCCCCCTGCCCTCCCCCTCTCTGATACCGAATGGTCTGTCCTTAGCAGAGGTCTCACCTTTGTCCCCCTCCATCCCCACCTCAATGAGTTCCGCGCCCACAGCGATTTGGAGCTCTTCTTCCGTCGCCTCTGCCTCACACCATTCTTCCATGGGAAGGTGTCCTCGCCCCCCATTGATGATCCCCTTTCCCGTCTCCAACGGATCCCCTCCTCTTGGACCCCCCCCCCCCCCTCATGGCCATTGGTATAATGAAATTTGGGGGTCACCATCCGACGTCGGAACGGGAGAACATTCACAGTAGCTTGGACTTCCGAATCGGCCACTTCCTACCAGAGACCGCGGCTCCCTAAGTCTACAGGCTGAGCTGGGTGGAGATTCACGCTGGCGGCCCTCGGCAAAGGGTTCCCAGGGCTCCGTGATATTAAAATCAGCGCGGCCCAAGGCTGGGAGCTCCGCAAACCACAGCTCCATGATGTTGAAGCAGCAGGCCCAACACTCCAGAGCTTCAAACGGCGATCCAGGTAAAGCATCGCTCGCTCTGCGGTGAATCCAATATGTATTTTAAAACCAACTGTTTAAAAACAACATACAGTAGGATCTAAAAGTGCCACACTGCCACTGTCGAGTAGTCATGGTCCTCTAGTCATGGGAGGTGGGGGATTGGGAGGGGGGGGGGGGGGCCTCACACGTGAAATAGCGTAGGGCCTCTCTTCATCAAAATCCGGCCCTGTGGAGTAGGTGTCAGCATCTCCAGGAAATGGGTGTGAAAGAAATGATGGTTTGTGAGTCTGACAGCAGCTCTACAGCAAATCTATTGATGAGGACAGGGTTGTGTACACCCCCTCACTTCCTCAGGTTAACAACCAATTACTTCGTCTTGCTGACGTTTAGAGCTAGGCTGTTGTTCTGACATCATGGCATGACGTTCTCAATCTTTCTTGCACTCTCGTCTCATCGTTATTGTTGATCCATCTAACAATAGAATCATCAGTGAACGTAAAGATCGAGTCAGTGCTATACTTAAGTCATGGGCTTACAGGAAGCAAAGCAGAGGATTGAGCACACAAGCATCAGGCTGGAGGACAGATTTTAAACAATTTTTTTTTTTTTTCTTTTTTCTTTTTTTTTAATTAGACGTACAGGTGCACAACCTTTTATCCGAAAGCCTTGGGACCAGACACTTTTCGTAATTCAGAATTTGTCAGTCTTCGGAATGGAAATTTTTTAGCGTAGATTTTAATGGCTGGCTCAGTGGTAGAGTGCTCGGCTCATATCCGCAAGGTCGCGAGTTTGCGCCTTGATCCCGGCAGTAAACTCGGTCGCGAGTTTGAGTCTTCAATGTAGTTTTTTCTTGCAGAATAAATGTTTGTATGAAATGCAGTGTAGGAGAGGTGTACTGACTGTGGGCAGAACTTTGGAAGTGATTGCCCACCAGTCTAAAAAGCCGCTGTGTCTCCCTGTCCCTGGGATAGCAGGGGGCGATCAAACAGCACAATACCCCCCTCCCCCTCCAACTCCAGAGGAATCCGCTCCCCGATGGGCCGCTACGGCGACAAGTGGCAGTTTGCCCACAGCCCGAGCTGCGCCCCCTCATCCGCCACCCCAAGAACAAGACGTACCTTGCACACCATCAGCTTCTGCCCCTACGTGTTCCCCTGGAGTTGGAGCGGGGCTGGGCTGGAGTTGCTGCTGGCTGTGGGTCTCTGGGATCTCCGTGCTTGCAGTGGGCCTGAGGGTCGGTGTCCCGTTGGTCCTGACGTCTCCGGCCACCCCCTGGACTGGAGCTGAGACTGGGAACTGTACCGCCCTTGCCCCCTCCCTCTGCAACTGCAAACAACCCCACTCTCCTGCAAGGGCGGTACAGTTCCCGGAGGATGGCAGGTGACCGGAGACGTCAGGACCAACAGGAACCCGCTCCCCGATGGGCCCCTACGACGCCCCGAGCTGCGCCCCGTCATCCGCAACCCAGGTTCCTCTGTAGTTGGAACGGGGCTGGGCTGGGCTGCTGTTGGCTGTGGGTCTCTGGGATATCCGTGCTTGCAGTGGGCCTGGGGGTCGGTGTCCCGATGAGGGGGCGCAGCTCGGGGAACGGCTTCTGGTGGTCCTGACGTCTCCGGCCAGTTTGCAGTTTTCCTCTGGAGTTGGAACGGGGCTGGGCTGCTGCTGCTGGCTGTGGGTCTCTGGGATCTCCGTGCTTGCAGTGGGCCTGGGAGTCGGTGTCCCGTTGGTCCTGACGTCTCCGGTGACTGGCACTGACCTGCTGTTTTCGCCGACATGAAGACAGTGCAAAGCCCCCGCGCCGGTGCAATGAGCGGGGAGCTGGAGAGGGGAGGGAAGGGGTCACACACATGGCCGGGAAGCAGAGGGGCGTAGGTGGGGTGAAACTGAAGGGAGCGACAATCTGCTGCTGCTGCTGCCTGCCCCGCTGAGTTAAAAAGTTCCCACGCAAGACTCACGATACACTGTGTATCGTGAGTCTACCGTGGGAACTTTTTAACTCAGCGGGCAGGCAGCAGCATATTGTCAATTATTAACCCTCCCGCGCAATATACCCTCACCTTCTCTTTTATGAATGGGGATTTAGTTCCCCTTTCTTCGAGGACCGACCGGAGGTTCCGCTGTCACCTCTGCGGGCCGCCCTTGGTGAACGTTTTCAAGGACCTTTCTTCAAGGACCGAAAAAATGTCCGCTATTCGGAGGTTTTCGTTATTTGGATCTTCGGATAAAAGGTTGTGCACCTGTACAGTAAATTACAGTAATACACATCACATATATCTTATTACATTTGTTGTACGACTTCATTTTTCAAGCTTTAAAAAAGGTAGAAATAAAAGAAGTAAGGAAAGTGAGCAAGTCGTGAAGGTGCAGGAAAGTGCTGGGAAAAGAAAGCCCCCTAGAAAAGAAGTTAGAGAAGGAAGTAAAGAAAGGAAATAGACCCGAGAAAGAAAAGAAAAAAAAAGGAGAAACAATCGCTCTATTATAACACAAAACTCCGCAAAAAGATATACCAACCGTGTTTTTTTTTTGTTTTTTTTTACCCCCCGTTACCAGATCTTGGTACCATTTATTTTTTAAATTACTATTGCACCTTATGCTTGTAATAGTTCCATAAATGCAGACCACGTCTTTTGGAAGTGGTCTGCTTTGCCTGCTAGGAGGAGTCTCATCTCTTCCAGGTGTAATGTTTCGAACATGTTTGAAATCCACATTTTTATTGTTGGTATTGGAGCATTTTTCCAGAATTTGAGTATAAGCTTTTTTTCCCATTATTAGCCCGTAATTAAGTAAGTTCTTTTGAAGCACGTTTAGTTCGGGGTTACCTTCCGATATTCCAAAAATGATCCATTCTGCTTTTGGTACAAGTTTTATTTTAATTAATTTTGTGAAGATTTCAAATATTTAGTTCCAGAATTTTTGGATTTTTATACAAAAAACAAAAGAGTGAGCTATGGTAGCTTCTTGTGACTGACATTTATCACAAATGGGTGAGGCATTGGGGAAAAGTTTATTTATTTTGGTTTTTGAATAATATAGTCTATGTAATGTTTTGAATTGAATTAGAGTATGTCGTACGTTGATCGAGCATTTATGCACATATAGTAAGTGTTTATCCCAGCTCTCTTTTGAAATTTTTATAGCTAGTTCTTGTTCCCAGTCTCTTCTAATACCATCAGTTGTAGGTATTTCTATATTTAAAATAATGTTGTACAATTATGATATTAGATTTGTTGATTCAGCCTTTGTCTTCATGGCTTCATCCAATAAGTCTGGAGGCATGTTATGATAGTCTTTTGTGTATTTTTTCAGATAGTCACGGATTTGAAGATATTTAAAATATTGATTATTTTTCAAATTATATTTCAGTTGCAATTGTTGAAATGATAATAATGTTCCCAATTCATACAAGACTCCGAGCGTTTTGATTCCCATTCTTTCCCATTGTGTAAATGATTTATCTATAATTGAAGGTTTAAACGACGGATTATTGACTATTGGCATTAAAAGAGATAGATTTCTTAATTTTAGATTCTGTTTTATTTGTTTCCAAGTTCTAATTGTGCTATGTATCATTGGATTTTTATTGTAATTTTTGTTATTCAGATCCATTGGTGAGAGGACAGTCGCTCCTGTATTACACGGAGAGCAGTCCTCTCTCTCCATTACAATCCAGTCCACCTGCTGGGCAGAGTTGGCCAGCAGGTGAATCATATTTTTAATATTTACTGCCCAATTATAGTACATAAAGTTAGGGAGCGCTAGACCACCCATCTCTTTTGGTTTACTAAGGTGTGCTCTTTGTATTCTGTGGGATTTATAATCCCATATAAAATTTGTAATGTCCGAGTCTAGTTTTTTGAAAAACTTTTTTGGAAGATATATAGGTATTGATTGAAATAAATATAGGATTTGTGGTAAAAAGATCATTTTTATAGCATTTATTCGACCTATTAAAGACATCGGGAGCGTTTTCCAGAATTTAATTAGATTATTTAGTTTCTTAAGTAAGGGACTATAATTGGCATTAAACATAGCGTGATAGTTTCTAGTAATTTCAATTCCCAAATATTTGAATTTTTCTTTGGCTATTTTAAAGGGGAATTTCAAGAGATGTGTTGAGTCTTTCGGTTTTATCGACATAATTTCACTTTTGTTCCAGTTTATTCTGTATCCTGAGAAAGATCCAAAGTCCTCAATTAGATTTAATATGTTTGGTATACTGATTTGGGGTTTTGTGAAATACAGTAGTACATTGTCTGCATATAAAGGTATTTTGTTATTTGAATATTTTGTATTATAATCGTAAATATCCAGGTGTGTTCTGATTTTTTCAGCTAAACCAATTTTAACCGACAGAGGTCCGCCGTTCAGCAATCTCAGACATGCAGTTTCATTGGTTTTTTGGCCTCTGTAAACTGCCCCTAGTGTGTAATGAGAAAGTAGACTAACATTGAACTAGTGTGAACGGGTGATTGATGGCCAGTGTGGACTCGGTGGGCCAAAGGACCTGTTTCCATACTGTATCTCTAACTAAACCAGCTGCAGGAGTTTAGAGATGGGCTTATTTGTTATGAAAGTGTAGAAGGCTGAGCTATTATGTTCTTATTACCAAGGTGATCCAGTGCTGAACAAAGGATTTGGCATAATTTCGAGACCTATTTTTCCTGCACGCAAATTGCAAGGAGTCTAGATTGTCTGGAAGCCTAGAATAGATATGGACCATTACCAGCCTTTCCATGCGTTTCTTTATGATCGATGTTTGAGCCACTGAAACAGATCACGTTACTTTTATTGGGGACTGGAATGATGGAAATTTCTTGAAGCAGATAGGGATGGTAGCGTATTGAAGTCGGAGGTTGAAAAAGTTGTTGATGAAGACTGGCCAGTTGAGTGGCATGATTCCAGAAGTTTTCCAGGGCTCCATCCATTTTCCGAGAATTTACTCTTTGAAAAGTACATTTGACTTCTGCCCCAATTTCAGCTTGTTGCCACTCATTATGGTATTCGGGCCCTGCCATAGTCACCTGGCATCCACTTCATTGAATTAAGACTCTAATTTGTTCTGGGATTCTCTCTTGGCTTCACCAACAGCATCACATAGATCATTTTTGGCATTCTACTACAATACAGTGTCATTTTCTTGAAAGCCTTGGATCTGGATCTTAGCAAAGAGTGAATCTCTCTGTTCATCCAAGATTTTGGGTTAGGATAGACCTTAACTATCTTTGTTAGAACGTATTTCTCCATGAAACCAGTAATGACTGAAGTATATGCATTCAGGTTGGATGAAGTGGTGTTGAATATATTTGGACAACCGACTCAAAGCAGTCCTGAAATAGACAGGTCCCAACAAGATTACATACAACAAATCAAGGAAGTAATAAGAAAACAAATTTATTTACCATAGTAAATAAATTTAAAGTATGGAACATGCATATTAAAAATAACTTAATTCAGGGCTCTCACTTAACTTTTTTTCACTGTTGCCAGCTGGGCAACCTAGACAGCTTTTTAGGTTGCCGAATGACAGTTTAGGTGGTCATTTAAGACGGCTTGCATGACGTGTGCAATAATGTGCTCGGACGAAGTCGGAATTATGCTCAATGAAGCATTCACATATTATTTCTGCTTCAAATAAAGCCACAAACTAAACATATTCACCAATCAAAACATGATATATACTACAATGACATGCAGCAAAATTATAATACAGTATCTCAACTCTTTTCACACGTTGCAATGAATGCAATTACTATTATTTCTTTCCACTTCCAAACAAAAATGTGGTTGGATTATTCAGCGTATTATCAACCTGTGTCAATAAATCCTGGAGCATGCTAACATATATGCTTAACCATACACACGACAGATTGATGCAAGCATATTTTCCGTGAAGGACTGAAAATTATCATGACATGGCCATAGCATGGGTCTTTTCCTCTTGAATCTTCAATCATCAATCTATGTTGTGCCCAGTCACAGCAAGGTAAGTTGATAAAGAATTGAATCGATCTGTTTGACACCTTTGAAGGAAGCATCCCAGGTTTTTTTTTTAAATCATTCTGCAAATCATGCGTGCAAGTAGGGAACTGGTGAGGAGGAGGGCAGGGAAATTAGTACTAGTGCTGTATGCAGCATCCCTTTTGCTTCTGCAGCATAAAGGCAGTAGGAAAGGACAAGGGTGAAGAGGAAGCACAAGAAGAGGTCTCAGTGGGTGAAGCCCCTTTCAAAGAAGATTCAGGCTTGGACAAGTATGGGAACCTGATTAATGTGCTGCATGAAGAAGATTTCTCTGCATTTAGAAACTTCACAAGGATACCACCTGAGCTGTTTAATCTGAAGACAAACGTGGGGCCACTGCTGAAAATAAAGACACCTATATAAGAAAGGTGCTGGAACCAGGCCTGCGCCTAACCATCACCCTCCTCTACTTGGCATCAGGGGAGTGATATAAGAGTCTCTCCTACAACTTTCTGGTTGCCCACAACACCATCAGCAAGATTGTCCGAGAGACCTGTGAGGCCATTATCAAGGTATATGGAGATAATGTGATGGACTGCCCCAGTACACCAGATGAGTGGAAGAGAGTGGCACTGGGCTTTGACAAAAGATGGAACTTTAAGCACACATGTGGGGCAGTGCAGGGCAAGCCAAGGGAGCGTCAAAATACTTTAATCACAAGAAATTTCATTCGATTGTACTGTTAGCTGTGGTGGATTCAAACTACAACTTCCTGTATGTGGATGTGGGCACACCTGGAAGTGTCGCTGATGGCAGGATCTAGAGAGAGACCTCCCTTGAAGGTATACGGCTTGACTTTCCTCCATCCTTCCCTCACCAATGGGGCATCCACCTCTGATGCTGTGTCAGACACAGCACAAGGGGTGGTGGTCGGAACATTGCCTGCCTCCCTGGTCTCCTGCTCCAGGGAGCACTCATGCAGGGCTGTCTCCTCCTGTGGCATCTGCTCCTGCCACTCCTCCTCCTGGGTAGGCAAAACCTTCATTGCAGGTTTTCTGGAGGGTTGTGCTCTGCCCCTCGTTGCTGTCTCTTAGATGCCATCTCCACACAAGCTCCCGCTCCAAAAGACTCTCCAGCAATGAGTGGGAAAGCCTTGGAGTGACAGAGGTCACTTGCTGACGTTGACTTTAGCTTTTTTTTTTTCACTCACATTTTTTTCTCTGTCCAGTTGCCGAGCTATGAGTACCACGACTATCTCCGTGTACCCACGACTACCTATACAGCAATGTATATAAATACCTCTAATGCAGCAAACCAGTCCCAAATGCCTTACTGGCAAAATAAAAATAATTTTGAATCATGCGATATTGGTACAGGTAAGTTTGGTTTCAAGAAGCTCCTGGAGTAGTAAAGAGAGGTAGGATGGGTTTGAGTGAGATTCCACTTCTTTAGTCCTTGTGTGGGAAACAGAGTTTGAAACATCTATTCCGTAAGAGAAGAATGTACAGGGTTTTCAATTGATCCAACCATTGAAAGTTGCCACATATAGGGTTTATGAAATTCTCTGAGAATGTCAAGAGAAATTACAGAGAATTGTGAACACAGCCCAGACAATCATGCTGCCCAGACCATCACACAACATCCCTTCCATTGACTCCATCTACACTTCACACTGCCTCAGCAAGGTCATCAGCATAATCAAGTGCAAGTCTCACCCTCTTCTCCCCTGACCCATAAGGCAAGAGGTACAGAAGTGCGAACCGCATACCTCCAGATTCAGGGACAGTTTCTTCCCAGGTGTAGTCAGCCAACTAAACTATCCTATCACCAACTAGAGAGCAATCCCGAGCTACCATCTACCTCATCACAGACCGCAAGACTAAATTTAATTGGAATTTACTGAACATCATCTTGCACTAAATGTTATTCACTTTACCCTGAATCTGTACACTGTGGATAGCTTCATTGTAATCAAGCATAGTCTTTCCGCTGACTGGATATCACGCAACAAAAGCTTTTCACTCTACCTCGGTACATGTGACAATATTAAAATAAGAAACTAAAATATAAGCAACAAGATGTGTAATAATTTAATTGAAGGAGTGATTCTCTGGGATTAATTGACTTTAGGAAGAACTGGTCCCGAGATCAGGGACAATAATATTGTGTAATATTTTCTCACCCCCCCATTAAGTAGCTGTGATGAAATGGGAAGTTAGCTTATTCACTAACACCTAAGCCTCAGTGGCCTAATAAAACAGAAACAACAAGACTAACCATCTGGTTGTAATCAGATAAGAAACAAAGGCTTCTTTATAAGATATATGGCTGGTAGAACTGCTGCTTCACAGTGCCAGAGACCCGGGTTCGATCCTGACCTCAGGTGCTGTGTGGGGTTTGTATGTTCTCCCTGACTGTGTGGGTTTCCTCCAGGTGCTCCGGTTTCCTCCTGCATCCCAAAGACGTGCATGTTTGTAGGTCAATTGGCCTCTGTAAATTGCCTTGAGTGCGTAGGGAGTGCATTTAAAGTGGAATAACTTAGAACTAGTGCGAATGAGTGATCGATGGTCAGCATGGACTAGGTGGGCCAATGAGCCTGTTTCCATGATCTATCTCTAAACCAAGTGGCTTCCAAAACCTCAAGGTAGACAGAAAATCCAGCTATACAAAGGTAATAAGAAATAACAAGATGTCAAGGTTGAGACAGTAAAACAGCATTTGTCTCGAGACACGTGGCAAACAGGGTATTTGTGTAAACTATTAGGAGCAATCAATTTCATACTCCTCTGTACCTGCTTAGCTCATTAGTTGCTACACAACTAGTAAGGTAAAAATGGAGGAGAGGTGGCAGCCAATAGTCCAGCTGCAATTGGATGAAGTAGGATGAAATGGGTTGGACTCGGACTGAACTATTGATGTAATACCATCTCATTGGTGGAAAACAGAAGGAATATGAGGGAAATGATTTGGAAACAGGATCTAAAGCTTTACTGAACCTGTATCAGCATATGATCCTGGAAACAAAAAACAACACATAACAACAAAGAGTAGACACAAGTCTAACTTATTACCTTGTGTTTTGATGGATAGTATACTGTGCACAATGTTTGTGCTTGAAGATTGTCTTTGCAAGTAAGAATTTGAATAAAGCTAAATACATCATTCACCAGCTGTCTCTGATTGTTCAATGTAAAACTTGGCAGCCACACCTAGGCTGTAATGATTAAAAAGTGAATATGCCTAATTGCTGTTGCGCAAATTTCTCACAAAGCAAGTGTTTGAAGAACCGGCAAATATTATACCATTTTGTCAAATTCTTTGTTTAAAACAAAATCTTTTACTGACCTGATACATGGCTTCATCGCATGAACTTTCCAGACCTAAATTAATCATCGTATTTTGCAAGGTACGACCCATGTAGAACTCCAGAGACAAATAGTAAATCCGCTGAAAAATACATTATCAGTCATTTATCATTTGCAAATTATACAGCAAAACTAATTTAGAATTTTTAGCTGTATTTCCAAACTTATTTATAGAATCAAATATAGCCCATTGTACCTCTGTCTACTCTTTGAAAGACTATCCAGTTAATTCCATGCCCCTATTATTTGCCTGTTGCCCTGAAACTTTCTTCTTTTTTAGAAAGTATCCATTGATATCTTGATTGTTCAAATCTAGTTCCATTAGCCTCTCTGGTGGTAGGTTCCTTATCATACCTTTGAGTGAAAAAGACACTGCTGATACGTTGCTATTGGTTATAAATCTTCCCATCAATGAAAACTTTGTTTTCCTATCAAAAGCCCTCATAATTTTGAATGGCTCCACTAAATTCATACTACTCTTCGCTGCATGGATGGAAATAATCCCAGTTTCTCTCCAAAGAACTTCAACTCAAGCGTAGTGAGGTTTACTGCCATATGTTCAAGCGAATATTCAGGCGACTGTTAAGTCACTGGGAGTCGCCTGAAAAACCGGCAACTGGAACGGCGACTGTCAGAGTGGAACACACACACACATCGCTTCCTTCACCAGCCTGTTATGCAGGCGGCGGACAGGGCAAGCGGGGGGAGCGCTGTCAAGAGTGAAATTCACATGGTGCAAAGCCAAGGTGATACAGACACACACTGCGATGAACACAGTGTACGGTAAGTCCTTTAAAAGAGGGGGGAGAGGGGGAGGGAAGGAGGGAGAAGGAGTGGAGACAACTTTTAAAAAGCCACAGATACACGGCTGTGAAGCTCGGCGGACATTAACATTACCGAATGGCTCCACTATCCTTGGTTCTGAGAACTACTGCTTACATTTATTTTCCCCAATGAGCCAATGAAATTCACCGGTCAGCACCGGCTACAACCTACGAGAACCTATGAGAACCTTCAACCTCCTGGCAAAGCCACTAGGACCTCCTGGCAACCCACCTACGGCATGAAAATTCTCGCTACGCTCCACGGCAACTTCATTCTGGTCGGCGCTCATTTTTCAACGGTGAAAAATTCGCAGCGACCATAATGAGGCCACGACTAGTTTCCGAATGCTGGAAATCCTCACGACCATGAAGGCGACTACCCAGCAACCACTCGCGAACATGTGGCGACCATGTGGCGACCACATAGTCTCCTGCTCCCGCCTAAAAAGTCGCCTAAGTGGGACAGGTCCATATCAATGGAAATCTTACTTGTAGGTGCATCACTGGCAAGACTCAGCGAACACAAAAAAACATAAATTATCCATAAATTACGCATTAATTTGGCAAGTAAAAAGATAAAAAGGCAGTTTTAAAAAGCAAAGGCGAAAAACAGGTCCAGCCACAATTTTACTCACTATCTGCAAACTTGCTAATTTTGCCATGTACATTCACATCCAAATAATTGATATAGATGACAAACAGTAAAGGGCCCAGCACAAACCCTGAGGCACACCACTAGTCACAAGCCTCCAATCCAAGAGGCATTCTTCCACCATCACCCTCTGCTTCCATGAAGCCAATTTTCTATCCATTCAGCTTTCTCTCCCTGGATCCCATCCAATCTAACCAGAACAGCCTACCATGTGGAACTATGTTGAGTGCTATGCTGAACTCCATATATACATCTACAACTCTGCCTTAGTCAACCTTTTTGGTCACATCTTCAAAAAACTTTTCAGATGTGTGAGACACCACCTCCCACGTACAAAACCATGCTGACTATCCCTAATCAGCCCTAAATACATGTATATTGGAATGTCCTCTCTAATTTCCCACAATGCCCTTGGATATATCAGATCAGGCCTTGGAGATTGATCTACCTTCATACACGATAGTACCTTCAGCACCTCTTCAACCATAACACTGACTGCTCTCAATACACTTCTATTGACTGACCCAAGTTCCTCCATCCTCCTGTCTTTCTCCTTGGTAAAAACAGAGATTTATAAAACCTCTTGGGATTGTCTTTTAAATAACTGACTTTGCAAGTAAATACAGTGCATTCAGAAAGTATTCAGACCCCAGCACTTTTTCCACATTTTGTTATGTTATTGCCTTATTTTAAAATGGGCTAAATTCATGTTTTTATCATCTATCTACACACAATACCCCAGAATGAAGAATCAAAAACAGATGTTTAGAAATTTTTGCAAAGTAATAAAAAAGTAACTAAAATATCACATTTAAATGACTTAATAAACACAGGCCTGAAGTTTAAATCATCTTTAATCATAACATAGTAGCGTGGTACAGTAGGTTGTTAGTTCATCACTACTGCTTCCATGACTACCTAATGTAGGAAATGGGTGTTAATATAAAGTGTACAGTAAGGTGGAGTTAATAATGCTATACTACTCTGATTGGTTCACAAGCAATAACCAATCTACCCATAAGTATTCAGAACCTTTGCAATGACACACAAAATTGAGCTTTTCATCCTGATTACATTGATTATCCTTCAGATGTTTCTACAACTTGATTGGAGTCCACCAGTGGTAACTTAAATTGATTGGACATGATTTGGAAAAGCACACACCTGTCTAGATAAGGTCCCACAGTCGACAGTGCATGTCAGAGCAAAAACCAAGCCATGAAGACGAAAGAATTGTCTGCAGACCTCCGAGACAGGATTGTGTAGAGACACAGATCTGGGGAAGGGTATAAAACACTTTCTGCATCATTGCAGGTCCCGAAGAGCACAGTGGCCTCTGTCATTCTTAAATGGAAGAACTTTGTAACCACCAGGACTCTTCATAGAGCTGGCCGCCTTGCCAAACTGAGCAGTTTGGGGAGAAGGGCCTTGGTCAGGGAGGTGACTGTAAGACCCTGTTGTGGCTAGCACAATGAATACACGTCCAACATCGACGACACCTTGTAAGAAGAGTTCATTTCAACAACCAACAGAAACTACTCGAAGGTCACTTGTCATCAGTCACAAGGCCCAGGCAAAACGGGCAGCTTCTACTCCTGGCTTCCAGAAGGCACTGGCATTTACACATTGATGCTGAGTATAAATGTTTCAAGATGGCACTAGCATTTACATCACATCTCCCCCTTCAACTTTGGGGTCACAAATTCATGTACAATACAAACTATCTTCAATGCTAATAAATTTAACCTTTAATCAATTTAATGTGGATAAAGTACCACAATTAACACAGTGCTCTTTATACATCGAACATTATACCACAATATCATTGCCTAACTATTTTACATAAATCGAGTTGGGGGTATTGACAATTACCCACTTCTCGTGCGAGTCGTATTTCCGACTTCGTCTGTGTTGTATTTCTGTTGTGTGTGTGAGTGTGGCTTGGCACGCTGCGAGCAGGTTCCACCACCACATTACCTTGTGATGCTGGCTGTGATTGTTCTCGAGTCTGGGAGACTTTTCAATTAAGTATGCTGTCTATTTTTCTTGCCGGACAGCCAGTTGCAGTCCCATGGGAGGGACAGGATGGGGCTGTAGGAGCGATAAAGGCAACGGCAATTTGTTTCTTATCAGTCTACTGTTCAGTAGCTGTGAGGGGGCATAACCGCATGTCCCGTCCAGGGGGGTGTTGTGGTATTCGAGGTTGGCATACATCGGGTCACGGTCGCCACGTTTGGCTTTCTTCATATTTTTTTATGGTTTGCACACAGCGCTCCACCTGCCCATTGCTGTGGATATATGGGGCTTGAGGTGACATGGGCAAATTCCCATTCATCCTTGAACTTGCGAAACTCGGCACAGTCAAATTGTCTCGTGTTGTCTGACATCACCAAGTCAGGAATGCTATTCCTGGAAAACATGCCCTTCATCTCTCGTATCACCGAATGTGACGTCATGTCTGGTAGTTGCGATATTTCTGGGGACTTGGAAGATAGTCCACTACTAGCAAATGGTCTATTCCATCCAGATGGAAGATGTCTGCCCCAACTTTAGACCTCGGTCTGCTGGGGATGAAGTGCAGTTGTAGCAGCTCGGTTGCTTGTGCTTTCCTAGTCGCCTAGAGCAAGTTCCCACTGTGTCCTCGATCTGCGCATTCATTCCTGGCCACGCAAATAAATTGCGGGCTCGTTGTTTCATTTTCACTACTCCCAGATGTGATTCATGTAGCGCATTCAGCATCTGCCGGCGCATGCTTTGGGGAACGCCGATTCTGTTTTCCCTAAGACTAATCCGTCTACTTCAACCAGCTCGTCATGGTATGCAGGAAACGGATTCAAGTCCGAGGGCAGATCACGCCTGTTACTTGGCCAACCCTTTTTTATGTACTCGCGCAGCAGTGTTAGGGTTTGATCTTTTTCTGTTTCAGCCTTGAACTGCACAAGGTGCTCGTCTGACATGTGTAGGATGGCTTCTGCAGCATGTATCACGTACGGCAGTTTGAGGTGCTTTTCCGTAGGCGTGCTTGCACTGGACTGCCGGCTCAGTGCGTCGGGGACAAACATTTAATGTCTCGGCTTCCACCATCTCTCCAGGTCGTACCGTAGCAGGTGCATTCGCATGCACTGGAGTCTGGGGTTTAGTTTGTGTAGCAGCTTAGCGAGCAAGCCTACTAATGGCTTGTGGTCAGTAAGGATTACTGTGGGCTGATCGACAATGAAGTCATGAAACTTTCTGCAAAAGTACAATATGGCGCACAGCTCCTTCTCTATAGTCGCATAGTTGCTCTTGGCCGTGTTCACACACTGTGATGCGTAGGCAACAGGCCTCTCGTCTTGCATTAGGGCCGCTCCAAATCTGCTGTTGGAAGCATCTGTGGCAATTGTAACGGGCGCATTCACATCGTACAGTTTGAGCATGGGTGTCGATGTGAGAAGACGCTTCAGCTTGTCTACTGCATGTCTGCTCAAAATGCCACTACACCCTTTTCTGTTAGCTGTCTAAGTGGGGCAGTGATCTCCGAAAGGTTTGGAATAAACTTGGCCATGTATGTCAAAGAACGTTTGCACTTCAGCCTTGTTTGTCGGGTATGGCATTTGTAGCACACGACTGACACAAGATGGGCTTGGTGACACGCTTGCTTGCGAGATGACGTGTCCCACATATTCAATCTCGTTTGAGCGCATTACCGATTTTCTGGGATTGAGCTTTAGGCTGGACCGTTTCACACGCGCGAGTAGGACTTTCACCCTTGTGTCATGCTGGGTTGCGTTCTCACCCCAAATGAGAATGTCGTCAACAACTATCTCCACCCCTTCTAAATCACCGAACTCTTCCTGCATCGCACGCTGCCAAATCTCACTTGCAGATGAGATTCCAAATGGAAGCATGAGGCATCGGTATCTCCCAAAAGGAGCATTAAATGTGGTCAGACGCGAGCTGTCGTTGCTCAGTGGGAACTGCCAGTACCCACTTGTAGCATCAAATTTCGAGAACCATTTTGCCTTCGTCATGCGGGCTGCAATGTTCTCGAACGTCGGCATCGGGAAATGCTCGATCCGAAAGGCCGCATTGAGGTCACGCGGGTCAAGGCATATGCGGACTTCGCCATTAGGATTGCTAACAACAGTCATTGAATTCACCCAATCTGTCGGTTCGCTCACGGGCTTTATGACCCAACATTTCCATGCGTTCTAATTCGGCTTTGACCTTATCCCTGAGCTTATCCACGGGATAGTGTAGGGCGGGTTTTGTTCAGGTTGCACGTTTTCATGCTGCGCTATGTTATACACATGTTTTCTTAGCCTTCCCAGCCCTTGGAAAAGCTCACGGTTTTCCTCAATGTTTTTCGCAGTGTATGATGGGCTCGCATTCACACCATCAACCACCTCATTTTGCACAAGAAGCCCGAACTTCTCACGTGCTTCCCAAATATGGGTTTCGCATCCCCCCTCACTATTTGAAAATATATTCCGTCTAACCTAATTTAACGTTCCCCTTTGTCTGGCCCACAGGCTTCATGGTGTGTTAAGAGTACGACCTTAGTTACATTAGTGTTCATTAAGGCAAGACCAGTCTTTCTGAACAAGTTCTCTGGCAGTATGTCAAATTGAGCTTCAGAGTCAAGTTTGAACTCAATGTCCACCTTGTTAATGCTGCCCAGCTGTCCCCATTCACACGTCGAATCAATCGCGGCATCAATGTAGAATGCATCAACGTCGTCGTTCACTGGCTCAGGTTGCGGTGAAGCGGTCATCTCGAACTCTATGTCGCGGACGTCACGGCTCCTGTCCCTGGCCTTCTGTCTGATTAGCCGATCATGTTGTCGGGAACGTGGACGGCTGTTGGGCGCTCTATTTCTCAGGCAATCGGGGGATCCGGAGAAATGTCTGATCTTTCCGCATGTGTGACATCTCATGTCCTGAGCGGGGCAGTAGTTGGTTTTATGCACATGGGTGCATGACCGGCAGATGGCATAATTACCATGATTACGGGTTTCTGTATGTGTTGGCTGGGTCGCGAATCCCTGCCTCGGCCCCATGGCCGACTGCCGCTGTCTCGTTTGAAGTAATCAACTGTCTCTTCGGAGGCGATGGCGGTTGGGGCAATCTGTTTCATGTGCTCGGCTGATGCTTCGGCGATCATACACATGTCTACATTTTTTCAATGTTAAGTCATTGCATTGAAGTAGTTTCTCCAGGAGCGGCTGGCTGGTGATGCCACAGACTATTCTGTCAAGCAGCAACGAATCATGCAGACTGCCAAATTCGCAATCATTAGCTAAAGACTTCACTGCAGTCAGATAGCTGGAGAAGGTCTCCCCTTGCCACTGATTACATGTATTAAAGATGTATTTTGTGACAGTTAAGTTATTTTTTGATTCACAGTATGTCTGGAACTTCTCCTTCAGCGGTTATATTTTGTCACATTTACCGGGGCGAACTGAAAGGTCTCATAAATCTGCTGAGCAGCCGGCCCCGCCACGTGGAGGAATATTGCACACCAAATCTTATCTGGCTTACTCGTCAGCTCTGTTTCTGTCTCGTACAGCTGGAATACCCTTATCCAGTCCTTACAATTCTTGGCTGTTCCCTTGTATGGAAGAGTGGTCAGTCCTGCGATTTTGTTTACTCTGACACCATGTAATGTCTGCTGTAAGATCCTGTTGTGGCTAGCACAATGAATACATGCCCGACACCGACGACATTTTGCAAGAAGAGTTTATTTCCACAACCAACAGAAACTACTAGAAGGTTACTCGTCATCAGTCACAAGGTCCAGGCAAAACTAGCAGCTTCTACTCCTGGCCTCCAGAGGGCACTGGCATTTACACATTGATGATGAGTACAAATGTTTTTTTTGTTTTTTTTTTGAAAATATTTTTTATTGGAGATAGGTACATAACCTATTTACATTACAGTCTTACATTTTTAAATTGATAATATTGTCAATTATTATTACATTGTCTCCAATACCTTTTGCCTTTTTCTTCCTTTTTTTTTTTTTTTAAACTAGATAGAACTAAAGAGATAGATGAAGTAAAGAAAGAAAAGAAAGAGAAGAAAAACAAAAACAAAAAACAAACAAAACAAAAAAAAAAGGAAAAAGATAGTTAAAGAAGAATGGAAAAATTTATTAAAATAAAAAACTTCATTCGAGATATATTCGTACATTTCAGAGTATAGCATTTCATCCATTTTATAGCCCGTGCTAGTCAGGTTCCTGTGCTGAACTATTCTGACCCTTTACGTAATCAATAAAAGGAGACCATGTTCCAACGAATAATTCCTGTTTGTCCAACAGGGAAAATCTGATTCTTTCCACGTTTAAGGTCTCCGTCATTTCTATAATCCACATTTTGATTGTGGGGGCCGTAGGGCCTTTCCAAAATTTTAGAATTAATTTTTTTCCTGTTATTAAACTATAATCAATAAAGTTTCTTTGTGTTGTTCTAAATGTTTGATTTAATTCTAATATTCCGAGTATTATTAATTTTGGATCTGGGTCCAATTGTGTGTTGGTTACTTTAGATATTATACTGAAAATATTTACCCAGAATTTTTTAATTTTTATACAGTTTGCAAACATATGAGATAATGTAGCTTCTAAATGTTGACATTTATCACATATAGGTGAGATATGTTGAAAAATGTTATGTAGTTTTGTTTTTGAATAATGTAACCTATGTATTACTTTAAATTGTATTAGAGAATGTCTGGCGTTTAGTGAACACTGATGTATGTGTTGCAAACTTTCTTCCCAAGTATCTTTCGTTATTACTTGATTTAATTCTTTTTCCCATGTTTGTCTGTGTAAGTCCGTCGTAGGAATGTCACTGTCTAATAAGATATTATATATATAAGGTATTAATTTTTCTGTATTAGGATGTTTGTTCCAACATTCATCAAGAATTTCTGAATTTCTAATTCGAAAATTTTGAGAGTTCGATTTTACATAATCTCTAAGTTGAAGATATCTGAAATAATCATTTCCTCGAAGTCCATAAGTCTGTTGCAACTCCTGAAATGTCAGAAAAGTGCCTTCCTTGTAAAGTTGTCCCATATTTTTAATTCCATAATTCTTCCATTGTGTAAAACCCCCGTCCAACCATGAAGGCTTAAACAAAGGATTATTCACAATTGGAAGAAAAAGTGATAAATTATCTAATTTTAATGTCTTTTTTAATTGTTTCCAAATTCGTATAGCACTAAATATTATAGGGTTTTCCCTATAAATTTTTTTGTTTAATTTAGACGTAGCAAATAATATCGAACCGATATCAAAAGGTAAACAATCTTCCTTTTCCATTTTTAACCAGTCTGGTTGATGATCTATTTCTTCCAACCAGAAATTCATATTTTTAATATTAACTGCCCAGAAATAAAACAAAAAGTTGGGTAAAACCAAGCCTCCATTTATTTTTGATTTACACAAGTGTCTTTTGTTTATCCTATGATTCTTATAATCCCAGATAAAATCATTAACAATAGAGTCCAATTTTTTTTTAAAGTTTTTTGCCAGATATATCGGAATTGTCTGAAAAAGGTATAATATTTGCGGTAAAAAAATCATTTTTATGGCATTAATTTTGCCAACCATTGAGATAGGAAGTGTTTTCCAGTATTGAATATTCTTATGTAGTTTGTTCAGTAATGGGGGAAAATTTGCTTTAAATAATGATGTATATATCTTAGTTACATAAATACCTAGATATTTAAATTTTTCATTTACTATTTTAAATGGAAATTGTTGTATTATCTGTTTGTTATGTTCCCTTATTGGCATAATTTCACTTTTATTCCAATTTATTCTGTATCCTGAAAGTGAACCAAATTGGGTTATTAGCTTTAATAAGTTTGGAATACTAATTTCTGGTTTTGTAATGTAAATTAATACATCATCTGCGTATAGAGAAATTTTATTCACTGTGTCCTTTGTGTTATACCCATGTATTTCCGGATGCCCCCTAACTCTTTCTGCCAGTGGCTCAATAGCAAGCGCAAATAATAATGGAGATAACGGGCATCCTTGTCTGCAACCTCTAGATAGGCTAAATTTAGATGACAACCTTTGGTTTGTAAATATTCTAGCCGTGGGATTTGTATATAACAGTTTTATCCATGTACAGAATTTCTCCCCTAGCTGCATATTTTCCATCACCGAAAATAAATAAGACCATTCGACCTGATCAAATGCTTTTTCAGCATCAAGTGAGATTATTGCTAGATCTTCATTAATAATTCTCTTGGAATATATAATATTAAATAATCTTCTTAGATTATAATATGAGTACCGTTTCTGAATAAAGCCTGTTTGGTCAGGGTGTATTAATTTATTCATCACTGTACTTAATCTATGCGCTAGTATTTTAGTTAATATTTTCTGATCTGTGTTTAAAAGTGCAATTGCTCTGTATGATCCCGGGTCTTCCGGATCTTTATCAGCTTTAGGAATAAGTGTTATTATAGATTCATTTAAAGTGTCTGGAAGTTTCTGTTGAGTATAGATATACTCATACAGTCTTTGTAAATGCGGGCAAAGCAAATCATAAATATTTTTATAAAATTCGGAGCCTAAACCATCTGGTCCTACTGCTTTACCATTTTTTAAAGAGCCAATAGACTCCTCAATATCCTTTATCGTAATCTCCCTTTCTAATAATTCTCTATCATTTGAATCTAAACCTTTTAAATTACATTTTATTAAAAAATCTGCTATTCCTTCTGATTCCTTCTACGGTTTTAGTTGAATAAAGGTTATGATAGTATTGGAGAAATCTATCATTTATGTCCTTGGGCATTTTTAATAATTCTCCTGTCTCTGTTCTAATTTTATGAATTGTTTTTTCCCCTTCCATTTTTCGTAACTGACGTGCTAATAGTTTTTGTGGTTTGTCTCCAAATTCAAAATGTAATTGTTTGGTTTTTTGATAAAGTTTTATTACTTGTTCTGAATACATTTTATTTAATTTATATTTCAATACAGCAATTTTATTGTTTTGACGTAGATGGCATTCTCGCATTTTCTATATCTAGTTGCTTGATTTCACTTTCCAATGTTTGTTGCTTAATCCTGTTCTCTTTATTATAAAATGCTTGAGCAGAAATTAATGTACCTCGAACATACGCTTTAAACGTTTCCCACATAAGAGAAGTAGGTGTGTCAGGGTTGTCATTTACCTCAAAAAATATTTGAATCTGTTTAATAATATATTCCTGGCATGATCTTTCGTTCAAAATTTGTGGGTTAAATCTCCAATATGCTTGTTTCTCGGACATTCCATTTAATTTAATCATGAATGTTACAGGTGCGTGATCTGAGATTATAATGTTATGGTATTTTGAATTATAAATAAATGGGATAAACGTAGAGTCAACTAAAAAATAATCTATTCTTGAGTATGTTTTGTGTACTGGTGAGTAAAATGAATATTCCCGTCCAGTTGGGTTTTCTATTCTCCAGACATCCTTAATATTAGTGGTATTAATAAATGAATTTAGAAATACACTTGATTGAGATTTTAATTTTTTTTGCCTTGATGATCTATCTAAGTATGAATCTAATGTACAATTGAAGTCTCCTCCAATTATTAATTTATATTGTGTAAATTCAGGAATTTTATTAAATGTTTTATTAAAAAACGTGGGGTTATCAAAATTAGGCCCATAAACATTAAGAAGAATCACTTTTTCTCCATTTAACTCTCCAATTAATATAATATATCTACCATCAATATCCACTATTGTTGAAGAGTTCGTAAAAGGTATTCCTTTACGAATTAATATCGCAACTCCTCTGGACTTATGGGAAAAGGAGGAATGATATGATTCAGCGATTCACTTAGCTTTAAGTCTATGTTGAGATTCCTTTTTAAGGTGTGTTTCTTGAAGAAATATTATATCTGTTTTGATTAAATTTAGATGTGCCAAAACTTTACCTCTCTTAATTGGTTCATTGATTCCCTTGACATTCCAACTACAAAATGTTATTCCCTGACCCCCTCTTGTCATGTTAACATCTTGCATATTGTTTCTAAGGTGGTCTATAACCGAGCAGAAGGTACAACACATAGAACCTGACCCTGCTCCCGAACCTCAAATAGATGAATTTAAAATCATATACGTCGCTCTTCCGAACACATCTCCTTGTATTAGTCTTATTTTTCCATTCAAACATTAAGTTATAAAAATATATAAAGTGAAAAAAGTGATAGAGTTGATTAGTATAGGGTGAAAAAAAAAGAACTACATCTACAATTAGTGTAGTTAGTGATAGCCACACTAACGTGGCTAGAATTCTAAACACTTCCGTAGCCTTTGTAAGAAAAAAAAATTCCCAGCTCCGTGCCCGAAGAAAAAAAAAGATTATTTCTAACATTCAAATAACTTCTTTGGGAGTAACAAACTTATTTACATACCCATACATACACACACACAATATATATATATATATATATATATATATATATATATACATACATAAGCACGTAACCCTGCAGAAAAGTTCAAGAACAGCAAAAATTCACAACGTTATTATTCTCTACATATCATATTAATTTTTTCGCTAAATCTATAAATTTAATTTTAAATTGAAAAATAAAGAGAAAAACCGTCAAACTTTATTATGACGTAGGCAAATTTACCTCTTGCATATCTTCTATATAATATAAGTATGTAATTCATTTCTACATTAATCGAAGACTATTAATTATTAATCATTGTTATCCATCATATACAGTATTAAATTTTTATGAGAAATGTTAATGTTAATAATTTTAGTGGTAATATGGATATTTAATAAGTATTAGTTGTTACATATATAGTTAGATATGAATATACAGATGATAATAATAATGATTAGTAAACAAAACAAAAAAAAACAAAATTTTTTTTTTTTTTTTAAATACAAAGATCACGGTTTTATCCAATGTCCTCCGTCCATTTCGGTTTCCGAATGTCTTTAAAGCTCTTAAAAGAACTTTAAAGGTCCTTTTAGATCTGGCGGTCCTGTTAGTCCATGACTCCTAAGGAGTAATGTAAATTCTTCAGTCTATGGTCATGTTACCGACTTCTTTGGCATATTCCAGTGCTTTTTCGTGGTCTGTAAAAAAGTGCTCCTTGGACTTGTAGGAGACTCTTAGTCTTGCGGGATAAAGCAAGCCGTATCTCAAATCAGGTACATTCTTCAGTACTCTTTTTGTCTCAGTAAACAGCGCTCTTTTCTTGAAGACTTCTGCCGGATAATCTCGGTAAATACTGAATCTCACACCTTCAAAAAGGAGCTGTCCGCCTCGAACAATTTTCTTCATTATATCGTCAAATTCATGATCCAGTTACACCTTTACGATAATTTGTCTTGGATGGGCATCATCTTGTGTACGACGTCGCTGCGCTCTATGAGCTCGACCGAGTGAAGGTTTTGTGATCCAATTTTAAGGCTTTTTGTAATAGGTCTGCCACAAAATCCCGAGTGCCCATTTCCCTCTCACTTCCTTCTTTCACCCCTACAATTCTTAAAATCTTACGTCTTTGACGCCGCTCCAAATCGGTACATTTATCACTTAATTTGATCACCATATCGGAGAGGCGTTGGTTTTCAGTAAGGAGTTGACTTACAGTTTCCGCACTTGTCGCCGCCCATTTCTCAAGTTCGGTTATCGCTGTTCTATGTTGATCAAGTTCGTGATGAATGGGGTCCACCTCCGTTTTAACCTTCGTTTCCAGTTTCCAGCACTTCCATCTGATCCTTGACCTCTTCCTCCCTCGTCCTCTTCCAGATTTCCAGCATTTGTTGAACGGTAGAATGCATTTCTGCTTTAAAATCTACCTTAAAAGCGTCAAGTTCCTCTTTAAAATTCTCTCCAAAGGTTTTCATTTCGGCAGCGAGAAAGGTTTTAAGATCCTCCATTTCAGACGTTTTCTGTTTCATTTTCTTCGGAGGGTCTTCCTGGGCTGTCGTTGTAACTGAGGCCAAGGCCTCTGTAGGGCCTTCCTCTTCCATCTGCGGTTTCCCTTTAACGGCTTTTTTTTGTGTCACACGGTGGGGGGTACGTTGTAACGACATACCATAAAGTAGCGCGCCTGATGACGTCACGCAGGCAGCCGTTCAGATCGCGATCGCTGCAGGTAAGACACGATTTTCTCCCGTTTTTAGTTTCTTCGGCACGGAGCTAGTTGGCGCTGGACTCAAGCCTCCATAGCGCCACCGGAAGTACAAATGTTTTAAGATGGCACTAGCATTTACATCACAGTGACCAAGATCCCAATGGTCACTCTGACAAAGCTCCAGAGTTCCTCTGTGGAGATGAGAGAACCTTCCAGAAGGACAATTATATCTGCAGCACTCCACCAATTAGGCCTTTATGGTAGAGTGGTCAGATGGAAGCCACTCCTCAGTAAAAGGCACATGACAGCCCGCTTGGAGTTTGCCAAAAGGCATGAGAAGCGAGATTCTCTGGTCTGATGAAAGCAAGATTGAACTCTTTGGCCTGAATGCCAAGCGTCACCAGGCACTGCTCATCACCTGGTCAATACCATACCACAGCCAAGATAATGCAGGAGTGGCTTTGTCACAAGTCTGTGAATGTCCTTGAGTGGCCCAGCCAGAGCCCGAATTTGAACCCGATCAAACATCTCTGGAGGGACTTGAAAATAGCTGTGCATCAATGCTCCCCATCCAACCCGACAGAGCTTGAGAGGATCTGCAGAGAAGAATGGGAGAAATTACCCAAATACAGGTGTGCCAAGCTTGTAGCGTCATACCCAAGAAGACAAGGCTGTTATCGCTGCCAAAGGTGCCTCAACAAAGTACTGAGCAAAGGGTCCGAATACTTATGTAAATGTGATGATTCAGTTATTTATTTTTAACTACTTTGCAAAAATTTCTGAACACCTGTTTTCACTTTTTTATTATGGGGTATTGTGTGTAGATTGATATATAAAAAAAGAATTTAATCCATTTTAGAATAGGACTGTAACAAAATGTGGAAAAGGTGAAGGGGTCTGAATACTTTCTGAATGCACTGTATCAAAGGTAACATGCTACCATCAGAATATTATTTTATACTTTCCTTTGGACTGATACACACCACCATACTATGCTTTCTTGGGACAATTTTGTATACAAGATACATGTTTAATTCTGTGACTTCATCTTTACTAATATTTTATTATCTTTCTCTTTATCAATATTATATATACAATATCAACTGGATTGCCTTAATTATAAAAGCTCAATCAATTTTGTTCATTATTCCTCAACACTGGTTTTCCATCTGTCATATAGATGGCAGACACAAAATGCTGGAGTAACTCAGCGGGACAGGCAGCATCTCTGGAGAAAAGGAATGTGTGATGTTTCGGGTCGAGACCCTTCTTCAGATTGATGTCAGGGGAGTGGGCAGAACAGGAATAGAATGTAGTCAGAGACAGTAAGACTGGTGGGAGAACGGGGGAAGGAATGAAGAGAGAGGGAATGCAAGTGCTATTTTAAGTCCAATATAGATTTGATGTCATATTGTTGTCCTATATTAAAATTTGGAATTGGTTTATTACTGTCACATGCATCAAGATACAGTGAATAACATTATTTTGCATGCAATCGAGGCAAATCATACCATACACATATTTAATGGAATTAAAAACAGGGTTTTGTAATGTAAATTAATTGAAATACTATCTAATGGATGCCACTATGCACCTGCCTCCAAGAATTAATCATGCACCAAGATTCCCAGTGACATCTTACTCAGGCACTTCATAATCGTACTACCAATGTCCCTTTTATCTGATGCGTTTCATCTTTGCTGATATGCGTATTCTGCAGAGTCTTATGAAACCCATTTTTGAACTTCATGCCCAAGTCAAGTCCATGCTGACGTGTTATTTTTTCATATTTTCCTCCAGGTGATGAGTAATCCTGACATGGATCAATGTTTTTTTTAATAATAAATGAGCCCTTAAAAAACTGCAGACACTAAAATCTGAAATATAAAGTCACAGGAAAAACTCAGCAGGTCATGCAGAGCAAAGACTCATCTTCAGAACTGGGAAAGAGAAAAAGGGTAGCTCTAAATTGCATGGACAGTGGAGGGAGTAGTAAGGTGATGGATATGAACAAGGGAGTATTTCTGGATACAATGAATTGCAGATGCTAATTTGCATAAAAAGAAACAAAATGCTGGAGAAACTCAGTGGGTAAAGCAGCATCTTCGGAGAACATGGAGGGGCAAATTTTGTGTCATGACCCTTCTTTAGACTGATTGAAAGAGGAAGGTCAAAGCCTGGCAAGTAATAGGTTGATATAGGGGATGGGTATTTTTGATAGACAGATGTAGACATGGGACAGAAACGAAAAGGCAGAAGGTGTGAGACAAAGAGTTGGGAATAGAAATACACTGATAGGATAACAGTTTGTTGTGGGCGTAAAATATTAATAAGATCATTCAGTCGATGGGTTATGAGTGGAGGGGGGAGTTAGAGAAAAAGTGCATCGACGGAGAAAGTGAACAAGCAGGCAAACAGTTTGAAGATCATTTTTAAGACACAAGTATTGTCTGCTTCCCTGCAGGTTGCTCATCAAGATCAGGATAACCTTTATTCTGAGAGTGAAAATAAAACAGTTTGAAGTTTCCCATTAGTCCTGTAGATTCGGGAGAAATAGGGTTAGTAAAAGCTGGTGGTTCTGTAATCAGAGCTTTTGTTCTTTTGCTCCAATGAGTTGGAAAATTACTAATAATGAGTTGTGAGTATTGCAATATCATTAATGATTCTTATGCCAAAAGAGGGCTGTAATGGCAAATAAAAATTCCTCAAGGACGTCAAGATTAGGGGCAATCGAGTGGTGTGGCTGGTGCTGTTGACTCAGTGCCAGAGACACTGGTTTAATCCTGATCTCGGGTGCTGTCTGTGTGGAGTTTGCACGTTCTCCCTATTACCACATGGGTTTCCTCTGGGTGCTCCAGTTTACTTCCACAACCCATTGACGTGCAGGTTTGTAGGTTAATTGGCCCACTGTAAATTACCCATAGTGTGCAGAGAGTGAATGCAAAAGTGGAATAACATTGAACTTTTTTTTTTTTTTAATTAGGTTTTATTATTATTTTCATGTGCACTGAGGTGGTCACAGACCTCCATCATGAATATTGCTCTTCCACCATAACTCTGTCAGTAAACCAGTTCTGAATCCATACGACCAAGTCACCGTTAATCCATTGTATTTTAATCTTCTGGATCAGCCTACTATGGAGGATAGACAATATTTTACGTAAACACAATCATGCCAAACTCAAGTATCATATGTTCCAGACTCTGATGGTGGGTTCTTTCAAGCTTCTGTATCTTCTGCCTGATGGTAGGAGGGAGAAGGTATGACCAGGGTGGAAATGATCTTTGTTTATATTGGCTGTTTTCCTGAGGCAGAGTGAAATGTAGATTGAGTCATTGGTGGGGAATCTGGTCTGTTTGATGGACGGCTACAACCACAGCTATCTGCAATTTTGTGAAGTCTTGGGCGGAGCTTGTTGCAAACCAAGTTGTGATGCAACTCGACATTATGCTTTCAAGGATGCATGTATGGAACTTTGTACGGGTCATTGGAGAAATGCCAATTTTTTCTCAGTCTGCTGACAAAGTAAAGTTGGTGTACCTTCTTGGGACGGAGGGCCTATTCCTGTTTTGTATTGTTCTATAGAACATGGAACAGCACAGCACAATAACAGGCCTTTCAACCCACAATATATGTGCTGAACATGATGCCAACATCTCTTTTCTACTTGCCAATAATCCATATTACCTCTATTCCCAGTGTATCCATCTGTCTACCTAAAGGTCCCTTAAATGAGACTATCATTTGCTTTGCACCTCTCCTTTAAACGTTGGCCCTCTCACCATAGCCATCTAGAATTTGATTTTTCCATCCTGGGAAAAACAGGTTCAGATTATCTACCTTCTCTATGCCTCCCATAATTGTATATGTCTATCAGGTTTTGCCACAATTTCCAGCGTTCCAGAGAAAACAATACAATTTGTCAAACCCCTCCCTGTGGCTAATGCCACTTAATCCAGGCATCATTCCACAAAACCTCCTCCACAGCCCGTCAAAAGCCTCCACATCCTCCTGGTAGCGGGTCAACCAAAACTGCACATAACACTCCAAATGCAGCCCAATCAAAGTCCCAAAAAGCTGCGTCATGATTTCCTGACTCAGTCTCAACCTATGAAAGCAGGCATACCATCCGCCATCTTTCTCACTCTATCTATTTGTGTTGCCACTTTCAGGGATTATGGACTTGGACCCCAAGATCCCTCTGTACATCAATGCGGTTATGCCATTAATTTTACATTTTCCCCATAAGTTCGACCTTCCAAAGTTCAACACCTCGTACTCAGATTAAACTTCAACTGCCACATCCGCCCATTTCTGCAGCTGACCTATATCCCGTTGTATACCTTGACAGCCTTCCTCAGTCCATACGACCAAGTCACCATTAATCCATTGCATCTTAATCTTCAGGATCAGCCTACTCTGGAGGACTTTATCAAATGCCTAACTGAAATCCACATAGACAAAATCCACGGTCCAACCCACATCAATCATCTTCGTCCATGTTCATCACCCTTGATATAGCGATGTTACAAAACCTACCTTCAGTGGCACTGCAGATTTGTCACGGGCTGTGTGCGCTACTTTGGCGCCTTTGAGGCAGGGGGGGGGGCGGGATTAAAATGCAGGTTTGTATCGCTTGTCGGAAAGGGATTTCCTCGGGTTGCTAGTCGATGAAGAAAAATCAATCGAACTTCCATTCCCGGATTTAAAAAAAAATGTTTTTAATTAAATCGCTGGACAATTTAATAGTTGGATTAAAGTAAAAAGCGACTTCTAACGCCCTCAACATGACGGATCGCAAAAACAGGACAAAACAAAGAGTAAGTCGTTTATAATACATATAATCTTGCTTCTTGGGGTGGCTTTAATCTAATTTTACTTTGCGAAAATGTTATTTGGGCCCCATATGATTCGGCAGTGTCTTTCTTGCCGATATAGGGTTCAAATGCACGGCAAATGCAACGTTCAAATCGACCACATTCCAGAAACACCCATTCGCAAGATGATTTAAATACTCTTTTTTTTCCCGACAATCATGTCATAAGAGCATCTAAATATATTTTGTGTAATTGTCTATCCATAGTCAATATTTTTATACTAAATATCCACAACAGGGATATTGTGCAAAAGAATATTTTCTTATTAGTTACAATCTGAGGAGTAAGGTGATGCTACTGATTATGATATGCCAATGTACCAGCTAGCAACTGATCTTCTCCATAAAGACTTGGTCTGTTGCTAGAAATTGTAATTTATTTACCTATCTGTTACAGACTTGCAGCATATAAAACAATAATATTAAACTTCTGATCTTAAAAATATCACATTTTTGAATTTTCAAGGCAGTCTGGGAGTTTATTACTATTTCCAACAGTCAATTTTGTAATTAGCTACAATTAGGTAACTAACTAATTATATGCTTTAAGTTCAGGTCATCCAAGTAAGATGTTTTATATTTGTTTCAAAATGCTTCAATCTATAATAACTGAAAATTTCATTCAATTCTCTTAATTTTTAAGAAAGTTATGGGCTTTGTTTTGTCCACGATCTCAGCTTTTGTGTTAAGTCAATTTCCGAGTATGGAAATGGCCCTAACCTTTTTAATACTGAAGATATGAAAATGAATTAGGTGTCAAATTAAACTTCTTTTTATGCTTTATCTGATGGGATAAATTGCAGACTTGATTTTTAAAATCTCAAAATGTTATAACATTGCTACTTGATAGATACAAAAAGCTGGTGGTCAGGCAGTATCTCTGGAGAAAAGGAACAGGTGACGTTTCGGGTCGAGACACTTCTTCAGACCCTTGAGCCTGTGCTTGCCCATTTCCTGGGCTCCTGCTGGTGTGAAGGATCATTGTGCAACTCGATGTGCTTTTTACCTTTGGGTTATTCTCGAAGTAGTATTGTTGGGTGCGTATCCAGCGTCCCACAAGATGGTCGCGGACGATGTGGGCCAGGGCGAAGTAGTAGTCCCTCGTGTTGGCCACGTTGCGGTCCTTCGCCAGCGTGAAATGCAGGTGCCGGTTAAACCCAAGTTTCAACCCCGCCACATTCTCCAAAGTGGCGATGCCGCTAATGGAGATCTGTTTCCTCCTCTCGTCCGTCTTGGCCATTCCCGCTGGCTGGCTGGCTGGCTACCGCCCGCACTGCACCGCACCCACCACGCGAGCTTTAGCAGTTCGGCCGTTTGTTTCAAACTGCCGCCACACAGCAGCCGTCCGCCGGCCTTTCACCTGTCAATCACACAAGGCCCCGCCCTGTTGCAGCGGGCCTATCCTGTCAATCACATCGGGCCCCGCCCACGTGTCAGTACCAGCCCAATGGCGTCGACACGAATCGGCCAATGGCGTCGGGCCCCACCCAACTGTGGGCGTCGGTTGTGCCGCGTGCCCGTCAAGCGTCAAGCCTCAAGCGTCGGAGGAAAACTGGGGCCGATCGGTCAGTCAGCTAGATTTCTACCAAAGGCTCGGGTTACATGGTACCACCGTAGGGATGAAAATGCCCGAACGTTTCCACCCTACAATTTTTCTTTTAATATAAATAACGAAAGCAACTACTAAATTCAGCCAGAAAATAAATAGCAAAACAAAACAAGAACGCGAAAACAACGGATTGCCGCTGTGGGGAGAGATACAAAGTTAAATAATTCGTCTTGTTGCTCATCAATAAGGAATCACCCTGATTCTGAAGAAGGGTCTCGACCCGAAACGTTACCTATTCCTTTTCACCAGAGCTGCTGCCCGACCCGCTGAGGTAATCCTTCATTTTTGGTCTGTCTTCCCATAAGAAATCTTAACTCCTGCGGTAAGTGGAGTCCTGCTTTTCCATTTCATTTTTGTTAAAAATGGAACAGGGGGAAATCTACCGCCATGGATTGGATTGTGGTTAATAAATACATGAATGAGTGCACGTATATCATGTGATATGACATTACATAGAAACATAGAAATTAGGTGCAGGAGTAGGCCATTCGGCCCTTCGAGCCTGCACCGCCATTCAATATGATCATGGCTGATCATCCAACTCAGTATCCCGTACGTGCCTTCTCTCCATACCCTCTGATCCCCTTAGCCACAAGGGCCACTTCTAACCCTCTTAAATATAGCCAATGAACTGGCCTCGACTACCCTCTGTGGCAGAGAGTTCCAGAGATTCACCACTGTGTGAAAAAAGTTCTTCTCATCTCGGTTTTAAAGGATTTAAACCCTTATCCTTCAGCTGTGACCCCTTGTCCTGGACTTCCCCAACATCGGGAGCAATCTTCCTGCATCTAGCCTGTCCAACCCCTTAAGAATTTTATAAGTTTCTATAAGATCCCCTCTCAATCTCCTAAATTCTAGAGAGTATAAACCAAGTCTATCCAGTCTTTCTTCATAAGACAGTCCTGACATCCCAGGAATCAGTCTGGTGAACCTTCTCTGCACTCCCTCTATGGCAATAATGTCCTTCCTCAGATTTGGAGACCAAAACTGTATGCAATACTCCAGGTGTGGTCTCACCAAGACCCTGTACAACTGCAGTAGAACCTCCCTGCTCCTATACTCAAATCCTTTTGCTATGAAAGCTAACATACCATTCGCTTTCTTCACTGCCTGCTGCACCTGCATGCCTGACACCCAGGTCTCGCTGCATCTCCCCTTTTCCTAGTCGGCCACCATTTAGATAATAGTCTGCTTTCCTGTTTTTGCCACCAAAATGGATAACCTCACATTTATCCACCTTATACTGCATCTGCCAAACATTTGCCCACTCACCCAGCCTATCCAAGTCACCTTGCAGTCTCCTAGCATCCTCCTCACAGCTAGCACTGCCCCCCAGCTTAGTGTCATCCGCAAACGTGGAGATATTGCCTTCAATTCCCTCATCCAGATCATTAATATATATTGTAAATAGCTGGGGTCCCAGCACTGAGCCTTGCGGTACCCCACTAGTCATTGCCTGCCATTGTGAAAAGGACCCGTTTACTCCTACTCTTTGCTTCCTGTTTGCCAACCAGTTCTCTATCCACATCAATACTGAACCCCCAATGCCGTGTGCTTTAAGTTTGTATACTAATCTCTTATGTGGGACCTTGTCGAAAGCCTTCTGGAAGTCCAGATACACCACATCCACTGGTTCTCCCCTATCCACGCTACTAGTTACATCCTCGAAAAATTCTATAAGATTCGTCAGACATGATTTACCTTTTGTAAATCCATGCTGACTTTGTCCAATGATTTCACCACTTTCCAAATGTGCTGCTATCCCATCTTTAATAACTGACTCTAGCAGTTTCCCCACTACCGATGTTAGACTAACTGGTCTGTAATTCCCCGTTTTCTCTCTCCCTCCCTTCTTAAAAAGTGGGGTTACGCTTGCTACCCGCCAATCTTCAGGAACTACTCCAGAATCTAAAGAGTTTTGAAAGATTATTACTAATGCATCCACTATTTCTGGAGCTACTTCCTTAAGTACTCTGGGATGCAGCCTATCTGGCCCTGGGGATTTATCGGCCTTTAATCCATTCAATTTACCCAACACCACTTCCCGGCTAACCTGGATTTCACTCAATTCCTCCAACTCCTTTGACCCGCGGTCCCCTGCTATTTCCGGCAGATTATTTATGTCTTCCTTAGTGAAGACGGAACCAAAGTAGTTATTCAATTGGTCCGCCATATCCTTGTTCCCCATGATCAACTCACCTGTTTCTGACTGCAAGGGACCTACATTTGTTTTAACTAATCTCTTTCTTTTCACATATCTATAAAAACTTTTGCAGTCAGTTTTTATGTTCCATGCCAGTTTTCTTTCATAATCTATTTATCCTTTCCTAATTAAGCCCTTTGTCCTCCTCTGCTGGTCTCTGAATTTCTCCCAGTCCTCCGGTATGCTGCTTTTTCTGGCTAATTTGTACGCATCATCCTTCGCTTTGATACTATCCCTGATTTCCCTTGTTATCCACGGATGTACTACCTTCCCTGATTTATTCTTTTGCCAAACTGGGATGAACAATTTTTGTAGTTCATCCATGCAGTCTTTAAATGTCTTCCATTGCATATCCACCGTCAACCCTTTTAGAATTAATTGCCAGTCAATCTTGGCCAATTCACGTCTTATACCCTCAAAGTTACCTTTCTTTAAGTTCAGAACCATTGTTTCTGAATTAACAATGTCACTCTCCATCCTAATGAAGAACTCAACCATATTATGGTCACTCTTGCCCAAGGGGGCACGTACAACAAGACTGCTAACTAACCCTTCCTCATTACTCAATACCCAGTCTAAAATAGCCTGCTCTCTCGTTGGTTCCTCTACATGTTGATTTAGATAACTATCCCGCATACATTCCAAAAAATCCTCTTCCTCAGCACCCCTGCCAATTTGATTCACCCAATCTATATGTAGATTGAAGTCACCCATTATAACGGTTTTGCCTTTATCGCACGCATTTCTAATTTCCTGTTTGATACCATCTCCAACTTCACTACTACTGTTAGGTGGCCTGTACACAACACCCACCAGCGTTTTCTGCCCCTTAGTGTTTCGCAGCTCTACCCATACCGATTCCACATCCTCCAAACTAATGTCCTTCCTTTCCATTGCGTTAATCTCCTCTCTAATCAGCAATGCTACCCCACCTCCTTTTCCTTTCTCTATCCCTCCTGAATATTGAATATCCCTGGATGTTCAGCTCCCAGCCTTGGTCACCCTGGAGCCATGTCTCCGTGATCCCAACTATATCATAGTCATTAATAGCTATCTGCACATTCAACTCATCCACCTTATTACGAATGCTCCTTGCATTGAGACACAAAGCCTTCAGGCTTGTTTTTACAACACTCTTACCCCTTATACAATTATGTTGAAAAGTGGCCCTTTTTGATTTTTGCCCTGGTTTTGTGTGCCTGCCACTTTTACTTTTCACCTTGCTACCTATTGCTTCTACCCGCATTTTACACCCCTCTGTCTCTACGCTCACACATTTAAGAAACCCTTTCCCTTTAACTCCATCCTCCACTATCCCATTCGACACCCCACCCCCCTTATTCAGTTTAAAACCACCCGTGTAGCAGTGGCAAACCTGCCTGCCAGAATGCTGGTCCCACACCTGTTAAGATGCAATCCGTCCCTTTTGTACAGTTCCCCCTTACCCCAAAACAGATCCCAGTGATCTAAGAATCTAAATCCCTGCCCCGTGCACCAGTTCCTCAGCCACACGTTCAGGTCCCGTATCTCCCTGTTCCTGCTCTCGGCAGCACGAGGAACTGGAAGCAAACCGGAGATAACAACCCTGGAGGTCCTGCTTTTCAGCATTTTTCCGAGCTCTCTAAAGTCACGCTGCAGAATATTCATCCCCTTCTTTCCGACATCGTTTGTGCCGACATGCACTTCCACTTCCGGTTGTTCACCTTCGCCCTTGAGGATTTTCTGCACTCTGTCCGTGACATCCTGGATCCTGGCACCAGGAAGGCAGCACACCATCCTCGCATCCCGTCTGTTGCCGCAGAAACCCCTGTCCGTACCTCTCATAATGGAGTCTCCCACTACAATGGCGTTGCCTGCCTTAGGCCTTTTTGGTTTTGGCTCAACAGCCCTATTCGCATCACAAGCCAGTCCGCCGCCCAGTGTAAACACCTCTTCTGTCCCGACAGCTTCTAAGTGGGTGAACCTGTTCACAAGTGGTACAACACCCGGGGACGTTGGCATTCCATGCTTCTCTCCCGTTCTCACTGTCTCCCACCTTCTCTCTTCCAGTACCTTAGGTGTAACAATCGTACTGTAGGACTTGTCGAGGAACGACTCCGTTTCTCGGACGAACCGGAGGTCATCCACTTGCTTCTCCAGTTCCCCAACACGGCCCTTCAGGAGCTCTACCTGGATGCACTTCTCGCATTTGTAGCAGCCAGAGGCACCAGCGGTGTCCTTGACCTCCCACATACTGCAAGCATCGCACTGAATCAGCTTGCCTGACATCTCCTTCTTTCGTCTCTACCTCTCAAGCATATTGCGTGGTCTCCTCTCCGAAGACTCTCGAGCCAAAGACTCACACTTCCCTCACAAGGCCGCTCACTCACTGCCGCTCGCTAAGAGCCGTCTTGCTTAAATTGACTGATAAATTGCCTGATTTACCAATTTACAAACCAAATTCCTCAGTTTTCAACTGTTTTCCCGGCACGACTCACTTCTCTCCTCCCACTTGGGCTAGAGCCAATCAGTCGTATCTCTTGCTAAACTCCTGCTGCTGTTGCTCCCAAAACTACAGCAGTTCTGAGTAAAGTTTGCCTGTCCTTGGCCTCTACTTTAACTGTAAATGCTGTCTGTGGGCTGTACTTTGTGAGGGGCATAGTCATTCAATACAGTAGCAATCAAATTAAAGCATAAAAAGAAGTTTTATTTGACACCTAATTCACTTTCATATCTTCAGTATTAAAACAGTTATGGCCATTTTCATAATCGGAAATTAGCATCTTGTTCCCTATTGCTTTTCCATTGACTTAGTTAACACAAAAGCTGTGATTGAGGACAGTCAAAAGCCCATAACTTTCTTAAAAATTAAAAGAACTGAATGACATTTTCAGTTATTATAGATTGAAGCATTCTGAAACAAATATAAAACATCTTACTTGGATGACATGAAATTAAAGCATATAATTAGTTAATTACCTAATTGTAGCTAATTACAAAATTGACCGTTGTGACGGAAATAGTAATAAACACCCAGACTGCCTTGAAAATTCAAAAATGTGATATTCTCAAGATCAGAACTTTAATATTATTGTATTATATGCTGTAAGTCCGTAACAGATAGGTAAATAAATTACAATTTCAAGCAATAGACCAAGTCTTTATGGAGATAATCAGTTGCTAGCTGGTACATTTGCATATCATAATCAGAAGCATCATCATACTCCTCAGATTGTAACCAATAAGCAACTCTGTACACCTTGTTTTTCCTCAACGTTTCAATTTTGGCATTGTAAACTACGAGTTTTTGCTCTTCAAACCATACATGACATGCCTTTCTGCCCACTACTTTCCCATTTACAATGTCCTGTAGATTCCATTTCTTAAGAGAAGGATTTATTTTTTAAATAGCCTAAGTATCCAAATAACAAACTAATCCCATTCACACAAGAATTTACAATATAACATGATTTCTAAATCTCACTGTCATTAATTTATATCCCAGATGGAAGGAATTTAATGTTTAATTTCCATAAATTAATCTAGAAACATCCACCCAAAATATAATCAAATTATTGTTTTTTGCACAATACATGTGACTCAAACTATTGTGAATATTTAGTTTAAAAATAATGATCATGGAGAGAGAAGAACACAAAATATAGACAATTTAGACGGCTTATCTCCCAAAAAAATGGGCATTTTAATCATCTTGCTTCTGGAACGCGATCGATTGGAACGTTGCATTTGCGGTGAATTTGAACCCCATATCGGCAGGAAAAACACTGCCGGTTCGTATGGGCCCATCCCAAGAAGCAAGATTATATGTAAAATACACAACTTACACTTTGTTTCGTCCCGTTCTTGCGATCCGTCACGTTGTAGGCGTTGAGGGCGTTAGAAGTCACTTTTTATTTTAATCCAAATATTAAATTGTCCAGCGATTTTTTTTTTTTAAATATAGCGCGAATAGGAGGCGGATCGATTTTTCTGCAGCAGCTAGCAGCCCGAGGAGGTGCGCCTCCGATAGGCAGTACAAAACGCCATTTTAATCCCGCCCCCCCCCTCAAAGGCGCCAAAGTCACGCACATGGCCAGTGGCAGAACTGCAGCGCCGCTGAAGGTAAGTTTTGTAACATCGCTAAATACAGAATCGCCCTTCGACACCGCTCGCACGCCGACTAAGATACCCCATTTAAGCTGCTCCCAGATACGTAGCACCTATTTCTATAAACCTTTCCTATCCATGTAACAGACAAAATGTCATGTCTGTTTACCGCCTTTCAAAAAGGAATTTTGGTGGTCATTTTGGTTTTTCCTCTCCAATTACAATACTGAATACGCTATATTGGGATGAATACGGGAGTTGGTACATAAAATGAAGCACGGCTTGAGATTGAAGTAAAGAACAGGGTTCTTTAAAAACACGACGGTGCGAGGCATCGGATATGGCAGAATCATATGCGTGCTGGGGAGATACGAGTGAAGTCAGTTATTAGTCCGATAGAATACATTGGAAATGCCTCTGAAGGCAAATGGCAATATATCCAAAATACCATGGCCTAGTGGAAGATGAGGTAAATAATCTTGTTGTTGATGGGACTAGACATGAGATCATGGTGAATCTACGAGTGTGACAAAGTATGGGTGAGATTTCATCAAAGAATATAAAAAATCTTCAGGGCCATTTTAATCAGGTGCTATCAGGGATGGTTTGATGTAGTCAATCAGAGACCAGAGGAAACAGTTGATACATGCATGAACAGACTGAAGATACTCCCCAAAAGGTGTGTTTTCCATTCCTTTATGAATTAGGTACTGCAAGATCACTTGTTATGAGATGTGCTTTGGGTTTGAGTTTAATTTAAAACGGTACTGTAATGTAGATACTGCGTATTGAATAGCTGCTATTATGGAGATAATATTTAAAAATAAATAATTTTCATTCAGAGCATTCTGAAGTGCAAGCCATGGAAATGGTCCACAGAAATAGTAATGGCAGCATGCCATTAGCTTCACTGCAATGCACAGATGCTACAAGAGTGTTCAGCAAAAACTAGTGATCTAGTGGAAAAGGCAGAAAGTAGGAAGTCTTTCCAGAGATATTGTAAATCCTGCCTAACCAAATACTATTCAAAATGGCCCTTTGTTATCGTTATCACAGGTTGGGTATGTTGCATGTGAGTACATGTACCTGAAGAAATTAACTGTTGATGAAAACTGCCTAACCTATTGATGAACTGCCTAACCTGTTTCCCACAGATATCAAGGAGCAAGTGTCATGTAATTCCTGTTTCCCTCAGATATCAAGGAGCAAGAATTGGATAAGATGCTGGGTGTGGGAATATTGAACAATATTTGAACCTTGCATTCTATGCACTTTTATGTCTTCTCCAGTTATCACTTCCAGCCTTGCCTACTATCTCCACCCTCCCCTTCTCCCACCTGATTTATCTGCCAATTAATCTCTCCTTACTCGGATCCACCTATCAGTCACCAACTCTTGTCTCACCTCTTCCCCTCATCTCTTTCGAGAGTTAAATTTCCTCTATGTAGTTTTGCCTTAAAGAATATTCAAAGACTCTGACCCTAGAAGAAGAGACAAAGACTCATGATCCCCTTATAGTCCCTGCCAATGTGTAAATTCAGTGAAGTGGAACTTCTAAAGAATGTCCAAACAATGAGGCACAGCAGGCCATGCTGCCATGTCCCTCTTGCATGAAGGTTTCGTGCAAGGGCAGATCCCTATTTAGTTTCAGATTATGGAATATGCATAGACAATGACAAAGATTACAAGATGGACAAAATATTTCAACCTGATTGTTCAGAAAAATAAATTTTTGGACATGAACATTTTTTTAATTCAATCAAACATTCATAATTATTTTATATGTTTACGAAGGAACTGCAGATGCTGGAAAAATCGAAAGTAGACAAAAAATGCTGGAGAAACTCGGCGGGTGAGGCAGTATCTATGGAGAAAACGAGTAGGCAACGTTTTGGGTCGAGACCTTTCTTCAGACTGATGGGTCGAGACCCTTCTTCAGACTGAAGAAAGGTCTCGACCTGAAACGTTGCCTACTCCTTTTCTCTATAGATACTGCCTCACCCGCTGACTTTCTCCAGCATTTTTTGTCTACTTACAATTCTTTTATATAATCTTTTATGTTTATCTTATCAGCAAAAAACAAGCAGTTTTTCCAAAAGAGGTAAATTGAGAAGCAGTGTTATAATTTATAAAAGTTTATTGGAACAGCAAACAGGAGCAATTTCATCATCCATAACAGTAAGCAATGTAGCCAGTTTGCTGTATGGTCATGGGCTCATATTACAATATGCTACAAGTCTAGTAAGCTTGATAAAGTACTGATCAACTGTGAAAAATGAGAAATTTGTGGTCCAGCCAAAATACAGATTGTTGTTGACCAGCAACGGTATTAATGAATTATGAACTTTGACAAACCAGAAAAATATACTGGGAAGATAAATAATGAGATTATACAATTATGACATTAAGAATGAACAAATTGTTACATTCAAATAAGACCAAAACATTAGAGTTTCATGTTTTCTTTTTCCTTTTAATTACTGCTCTTTTTGAAGCTACAACCCCTTCATCTAAATTCCTGTTTGACGCGATTGGCACAAAAGGATTTTAGCAACTGAACTTTTCACGCCGTTGTTGCGATGGTCTGGAAATCCTTCTAAATGGATAACTAGCTGTTTACAATTCTAACATGCAGCATGCATATGTTATCAGCACTTCGATACAAGACCTTATTTAGAATCAAAATTAAGGTTCTGAAGGTTAAACAGTGTTGCATTGTCCTTTTAAAATAATGCCTGGTTGTTTGGATTACCAATCAGTTTTATATTCATGTTTGAATTGCTTAATAATTTTAAGAATTTGTACTTTCCTGAGCAGATGAGTTGCTAAACAGTTTGTTTTCTGAAAACAATTTGAGTGCCAATCAGCCAGCACTTTTAATACGTAACAATTTTTATGCTTTGTTGTACTAAGTACATGCTGGAGGAGCTGCACAATTTAGTCAGCTTTGAAAGTTCTGTTCCACTGTAGCCAAAATAGGTGTTTTAATACTGTAAACTTAAGTAGGAGAATGACCATGCTGAAGCTTGACCTGACCTGAGATTTAAATTATTTGAATGAATGAAAATCGAAATACATTAAATTTCTGTACATGAGGGTACGGTAATGGGAAGAAATGTCAAGTAATCTAACACTACAATGTGTATAAATCAGTCAACTTCCAAAATTCCGTTCCAATGGAACCTAAAAACTACATGTCCTCCCGTATGTCTGTAATTGGAACCAAATTTTGGAAATGGAGTGGGGGCCATGTGCTCTGTTATAGCACTACCAGTGAAAAATACATTTCTAGGCTTGTACTTTTAAATAATTAATGTATACATACTTAGATATCTATTAAATCATTTTAAAAGGTAGAAAATCCCAGTGATAAATAACTTCCAGAATAGGATTGAAAACTTGATTAACGAAGCTGAGAGAACTTAAGAAAAGCAGAACATGTTTCTGCGATGGTGAAATTTAAAATTTAATGCAGAGTCATGGAAAGTAAAAACGTTTGGATTGTAGAATTAGAGGCAAACTTAACTCTCACAATGTTAAATATAATCCAGGAACAATGAGTCTTGGCCGTTTATACATACGTCTATAAAGGCACCAGAATAAGATGATAAAATATCAAAACAAGCAGTATTGCTTGCCTTATAACAAAGGTACAGAATAATAAAAGCAGTTTACTACTCTTATCAACCACTTTTTTGGCTTCAGCTATGGCATTTGTGAAGAAGCCCTTGAAGGTGACAAGAAAGGTATATAAAAAAAAGCAATAGCATGCGACTTGAATCATGTTCATATTGTAAGGAAGTACCAATGTTCTATTTAAAACATGGAAAGATAAGGAGAAATACTTCCAAAAATAGTAGTGATTTTCAAAAATGTATTGGGTACATACTTGGGAAAAGTGTGGGAAAATACCAGTGGATTGGGAAAACTGGATCTCTTTCAAAGCCAGCATAAACCAATAAGACCGACAGTGTGATAATGATTCTATGATCATGCTTATCGCCTTGCATAATAATAAATGTATCCCATTTGTAATGGATATGTATTTTGTTAATCAAGACTTATCCTCATTCACTAGCCAAAGACCATATTCAGGCTACAGCACAATAGAAATTATGGGAGAAAAACTACACGTTTCACCCACTAGCCAAAGCATTTTAGTTTATTAAAAAAACAGATTTTTGAAGAATTGTACTTCCTAAAAACACCTTAAACCAATTCTGATTTTCTTTTATCTGCCCAGCCTAATAATGCGATTGTCAATGTTCCCATTTACTTGAGAACGTGTGTACTAAAATTTGAAGTTCATTCACGGAATAATCCAAATATAAACCAATTATTGGCCAATGTTTTACAAACTGTATATTCACATTCATTGATGTAATGATCCCACTAGGTTTGATATTGGAATATATAAGACTATTTTTAAAAGTTAGTGCTCAATATCCAATATAATAAAATCTGTGAGAATTTCCTGATAATTGGGCACCTGAAGCACTTAACATTGCAATCTGAGCAGGAATTTGAATGGCAGTAGACAGATTGCCCATTGATAATTCAAACAACTGTTTTGGAATGGTGTTATATATCTATTCAAAGGCAACAGGGCAGGATAAATCCTGAAGGTTAATAGCAACTGTGAATACCTTGCAACGTAACTGCTTGCAAATACAGCACTTTCAACAATTGCATTGCACGGCATTGTTCTTTTTCATTCTAATTAATGATAGTAGCTAAATTTGTGCACAGCAATTAAAGCAGCACAAAAAAAAAGACATTATATTACTTTAGGCTTCATCAAAGCTTTTACAATTTTAGTTAGCACACAAAGCGTCAAAGTAACCACATGTTCTGGTAATAATCATGTACGTCACAACTGTAGTGTAGTTAACTATTTTTGGTTTTCCTCCAGTCATTAAGCACCAACTAACAAACTTGTATCAAGAGATGTTGAATCCTTTAAGAATCTTAGCAGTGTACAGTATTGCTGTCACTTGGGTCCCAAGCAAGTTTTTGCATAATGGCCAGAATTAGGATGTGCATTGGTCTCTTGTTGCATTATTAGCAACAGCAGCACCATAGTGAGGAATTTTCAAACCAGTGTGGAGTGTTACCTAAGAGAGAATGACAACATGACTAATGAAGTACAATTTGTATTATTTTTGCTTGTCATTTAACAACCAGTACTAATAGTAAAAATTGCCATTAAGCAGTAGATGAGACACTTAGAACATACTTGTCCATAGCCAGGGACTATATCTAGAATTGGACAGCACAGGTACTGGCCCTTTGACCAACATTATGTCTGTACTAAACATGATGTCAAGTTAAATTAATCTCCTCTGTCTGCACATGATCCATACTTCCTCCACTCCCTGCCTATGTGTCTATCTAAAAGCCTCTTAATCGCTACTATCATATTCACCACCAACCCAGGCAGCATGTACCACGCACCCATCAGTCTGTCTCTGTCTCTGTCTGTCTTGGCCTGCACATCTGTAAACTCTGTCCCTCTTGATCTGTAAAGTGGAGGAGGAGGCAGTGATGCTATTATTTTCTGATCCATGCATTTACAGGTTTTTTTTTTCTCTTGGGCATAATACATAAAGCATAATGTGTCAAAAACATCATGGAATTTATAGAAATAACATTTTACATGAAATGCAACAACTAACTGGGACTGATAGTTCAAAACCACTCTAATTTAACACAACACTGGCAATGGAAATCAAAGAGATGGATGACTTACATCCCTACTGAATTGCCAGATTTGTGACTGTATTGTCCAGATTTGCATAGATTTAGAAACTTCAATAAACGGCAAATAAATTTAAAATGATAACTTATGCAGGTGTATGGTGGAGAGCATACTGATTGGTTGCATCAGGCCTGACACAGAAGCCCAGGACCGAAGGCTGCAGAAAGTAGGAAAACACTGCCCTGTCCATCATGAGTATTGAACTCCCCATCATCAAAGAGATCTACAGGAGGTCCTGCCTTAAAAAGGCAGTTAACATAATCAATGACCCACACCACCCCGGCCATGCTCTCATCCCGCTGCTACCATTCAGAAGGTACAAGAGCAAGAGCTGAGATCAAGTACAGCTTTTTCCCAGCAGCCGTTATTTTCATCTTACAGACCGATATATACCCTGCCACAAACCTGAGTGAAATAACAATGCTGTGACTGTAAAATTTATATATTCCAGCCATTCTTTTTCTTTGATTTGTTTAAAGATGCATATGTGCATGGACAACTTCCTCATTTTTTAAATATTTATTTTTAATGCATCCTGGATGGCTCACACAAGGCTGAAAATCATTGCACATCACTTAACAGCCTCGAGAAGCTGTAGTGATTGGCCTGCCTGGACCACTGTGATCTTTTTAGTGACAGCATTCCAACAGTCTCATTCTAGAGAGAGTTCCATGGTTTAGATCAAATGTTAATTGGCTGATTGAAAGATACAGCATGGAAACAGAATATTCGACCAAGTCCATGCAGACCATCGATCTCCTGTTCATACTGGTACTATGCTATCTTACTTTTGCACCCATTCTCTACACACCAGGGGCAATTTATCGCGGCCAACTAACCTACAAACCTGCCGTTCTTGGAATGTGGGAGAAAACCAGAGCACTCAGATGAAGCCCATGTGGTCACCCCACACAGACAGCACCTGACGTCAGGATTGAACCCGGGTCTCTGGCATTGTGAGGCAGCTGTTCTACTAGCTGTGTCACTGTAATGTCCGAATGGCCATACAATGAAGGAATGATATTTCCAAGTCAGGAAAACATTCATGAATGACACTAAGGAACACACCTGCACGTTTCTATTCAGGCTTACTGCTGGGAAAAAGAGGCCTTCCAAGCCTTCAAAGGCAACCGGTCCCTGTAGTTCATCGTTAATGGAAAAGGTAAGTGTTCGTTTGTTGAAGTCCAGCAACACTCCAACTGTGACTCCTTTGGCAATGCCTCCCTCAGTTCTGGGGGGGGGGGGAGGAGAGAAAAATACTTATTTTTCGGTGCAAAAAATTGATTTGCGCAATTCCACCTGTTTTGTACATTTTGGATTATACTGCATAGAATAAACAAGATCAAATTATTCAGTGTAAATCAAAAGCTGCTTCCCATTCTTATTAATTTCTTCCAGACTATCTCATTGTACCAAATACTTTAACATTTTTAACATTTAACATTTAAATCAATTCTCCTGCCCAAGTTGAACCATCTCCACTAGCTTGAAATCTTGTGCAGACATTACATGGATACTTATATAGCTGGTCAGGATAATTTTGAATTTTCAGTTAAAAAGAAAATAAACAAACATGTATCTCTGCTGCCTTTGATTCAAAATATTGTTGAAGGCAGGGATGAAGCAGTTTGGATGGTGCCTGTCAGTTAAAGGAAGTTCAAGTATTCTCTTTAAATTAGATAGCAGCAGCCCAAAACAATGTTCTATGTCCCCAATCTAGTTGCAGATTCTTATCTCAGTACATAATTCATTAATTCAGAGACTTTGAGATACCCACTGCAATATTGAGACTCTTTAGCAATGTATTTTCTTTCTGTAATGAATTCTGTAACTAACAAAATCTGTTGGGTTGAACACAATATACACAATTTTCAAGGAATTAACTGCAATGAGCTCACTGGTCTTTTCTAAACCTTTTACATTTTTATTTTATAGACAATAAACTCAATGTGATTTAAAAAAAAAAACCTGTGTGGAACTTCTTACTGAGTGCATTGAACTAATTAACCCTTTAATGCTGATTAAAATGAAAGTTCATGTATGTCATTAAAGAGGAAGCCTCATCCTTAGTGACTTACAAAGGACAGCCACAATGAATCAGGAGCCTCTTTTTGCTTAAAACAAGAAATTAAGTTAATTTATGCTGTTTTTTTCTATATAAATGAAATTGAATTAGCAGGATTAGAGAAATTCAATCTTGGTTAATACTGACTGATTCAGCAATCTCTGCATTTTAACTCTTGAAGGTTGAACTGAGTTGCTAACTGTTAGCTCAATAAATCTTCTACGAAACTTCTGAAATTAAGGCCAGCATTTACTGGTTTAATGATAATTGTTTTTTACTTTACCTGTTAGTGTGAGAGTTGTAATGCATAAACCAGCTTCGGTTATTATCAACATACATTGCCCAGGCCTTATCATCCTTTCCTAACATGACATCTTTCAAGACATCTAAACGAGCCACACCAAAAGCAGGGTCAGGATGATTGTCGTAGCGGTCAATATTCAGCTCCCAATAATGGATACCTCTGGAAAATCCGGTGTTTCCTAGTACTACCCTGTCATCATAGCTGTTGCAGGTAACAGTGAGGTTGCCATTAGAGAACAGAATGTCAGGGTGAGCTGAACCTGAATCAAAAGCAAACCAGGCAACTGAAAGAGAAAATAAAAACATGCTTACTATGAATATAACATAATTCAGAATCAGATCAGAAATCGTGATTCAAGATCCATAAAATTTTAAGAAGACTTGCAATCTCACATTTTTGAAAGGAAGTTAAAATTCACTGAGACTGTAGAACTCTACTAATGCTCTTTGACTTGTAGAAACAGGCAGATTACTAATGCCCATGAACATAGTATTGAAAGTACTTAGGGTAAATTATAGGCCATTTACAATTAATGATTTTTATCATGAATCGAAACAAACTGTTAGAAATATTCACCAGATCAGGCAAACCCACAATGAAAATGAACACCTGCCTAACCAAAGTATTTCTGAAATGTTAACTTTTCATTCAGATTTTCACCATCTGCAGTAATATTATTTTAAGGGTTTTTTTTTTTGTTCTAATGCCAATTTCTAATTTGCATTGAAGTTTAACCACAAATAATTTATCTTCCTGAAAGTTTAAAAATAAAATGACAAATATAACTTTATATACTGAGCAAAGTCAAGTAACTTTCTATTCATCGTTACTCAAAGATTATAAACCAGCTTTGCAGTTTTATGTCTCGGCTGAATAATTCCAACTGTTACTATCCCAAGTGTCGTGATCTCTTTTGGACTGACATCACAGGAAACTCGGGAAGATTCTATAATCTTCAAAATGGTTAGCAGTTAAAAAAACATATTTTAGATTTCTGGTAATTGAAAAATAAAGAAAACATGCATATACACGAAGAGTCACAACAATAATGTACTGTAACACTTGGTACACTTGAAGAACTGATTTCTTGGTATGGATAAAATATAATGGACACTACAAATTATAGAATCAAGCTTCATTGATCAACAGATTATAGTGCATTACAATAAAAGTCCAGTTTGAAAATACTTCAAAGTTCTTGTTTCCACCTTTTATGGTGGAGCTGGGCAAGTCTTGAACATTTAAATGCCTTGGTGTTTGCACTCAATGTTAGCAATCTTTCCATATATACCAGATCACTCAATGGAGGCTGTGGAATATCCTCCCCAAGTGTAGTTTGCAGCAGAAATTTGGCTGCATCTTACCTTTGCACCAGAAAGGAATAGACACCACAATAGTAACCAGTGGCTCTACAACTCAACCAATATCTATAAAGACCTGTGTCATTGCCCCAATGCTATTCTTAATCTTTCTTGCTGCAAAGTTGTAGTTTAACTCAACAAAACTCCCATGGAAGCAGAGCTAATTGGAAAATGTTCAACCTACAGTGACTACATTCCAGAACCACGGTCAACCGAAAATCAGCAGTTGAGCTGCATTATACAAATGACGCCAATCCTGTATATTGCTCAAGACTGAGCTCCAAAATATTGCGTACTGTTTTGCCAAAATATATGGCACGTTCAATACCCACGGGACCAAAGTCTCCACTGCACCGTGCAGTCTTTCAAAGAAACAAGTTTCGCAACAAAAATATTCCTGGAAAATATGCACCCATTGCCATTTATCAGGTATCCCTGGATCCATGTAGATGGATCAGGTCTAGCAGGTTCCCTTGCTGCTTGGATAAATGATGATCACTGGGACATAGTTGTGGCTTTATTTTCGATAAACAGCCCAAATGATTAAATTTAGTTCTAAAACTTGCTGTGGTAGGATCTATAGTCTTCTTACTCTGTTTTTTGCCCTAATACCTTATTGAGGAAATGTTCTTCCACTAATCAAAGGCAAACTTTTCTCGAATGTAACTTGCTGTGTAGCATTGATGATTTTAGAACACTGGGTACCAGGAATAAAAAAATCTGACATTCGCATGCTGAAATAATTTCCCACTTGGCAAAATAAGGGAATACCAAAAGGAAGACTGTTTTTTGAATAATTTTAATATGTCCTATCTTGACAGCAACAGAATGTCTGGCTGAAACACGATAGGATGTAATAATGTAAACCAAATAATTTCTGCAAGAGAAGAGAAACAAGGCAAAAATAGTTCAATTAAAGCATGGATATTCCTCTATTTTATCAATAATTTCAATAATTCCTTCAAAATACCTATAGTACTGAGAACATGCACTGCGGATGATCTCCGCAGAGGCACAGATGTGGCACTGGCTGTGGCAAAGCGATGGCAGAACGTCGTCTGACACGAGCGAACGAGCTGAGAACGATTTCCCTTACAGAATGAAACTTCTTTATTCCTGAAAGAATATCCTTTCTAGTTCTTCAATCAAATATCCACAATACTATCTCAGGCAGATATATCTATCATTACCCTTCCATATTTCATTCAAACCCTTCCATCCCTATCCTTTGACATTTCTCAAACAGGAAGGTATGAAGGAAAGGCTATCCTGACATTTGTAATCATAAATCTGAGGCATCACAACACGCTGTATACTGACTTACCTAAGGAACTGGATTCATGGTAGCATAACTGAGCTATTATTGGAATTCTGAGATAACCTTTTAAACTTTTGAATGATTTGTATTAGTTAAATATTGTTATAATTTCTAACTTTAAATCCTTTAGTAGTAAGGGAATAAGACTCGCTGGCAGTACTAATTTCTCTATTGCCAGCCTTCATAGGATAGTCTGGGAAACTGCATTTGACGTTGTGACCTGGCTCCCCAAATTACACTTGCAGCCGGACACAACATGCTTTCCTTTGAATGAATCTTATTGCCAAATGGACAAGCATCATTCAAGTATGGGCCTTTTATACTCAAAGCTGCATCTATTTACATAGGCCTTCATCTTGCACCTTGCAATGCCAAGTTCAGTCACCCGAGTCACCCTGGTTAAATGTAAGGAATTGAGGGATGAAAAACGTGAACAATAGAAGTCGGTAAAATTAAATAACTTGAGTCAGCATAAGCTGTAAAAATAGGATAGAAACTATTTTAATGGAATAAAATATTTTGATGACAAGAAAACTTAAGTTTTGTTTCATTGTTTTGTTCACTTTGAGTGTCATTGCAACAGCATGCTTCTTCTTTGGCTGTTGTCATAGTCTCCACAACCTTGTCATGCCGAGGAAATTAACCTGGATACACTCTTCTTCGTGATAGTTATGCCAAGATTTTGCATCAGCAATCCATAGAAATCATCCTGCTACTGGTTCAGAAAACCAGAGCTCTGAGGAATTGAAACAGTGCCTCAACAGAGTCAAAAAGTGGACTCCTCCTTACATGGATGTGAGATGAATAATGAGATGAGGGATGACGTGTAATGTTAATGCATGAGTCATTGGTATTGGGTAATGTGTGTGGTTGAGATGGAATAAGAACTAAGGTGGACACAAAACAGCAAGAATGCCAGAGAAAGAGCAGATGACAGAGACAGGGATGAGAGAGTTTTTCACTGAAAGTTTGATGAATGATATAGGTTTTAGGGGTATGAAGTTACCCTTTGTCTCTGTGGGAAACTTTCTGATTCCTAAGCCCTTCACAATCCTTCCTTACCAATGGCAGTTCTTCACAACCAACCAAACTCACTATCTCAGTAGGCAGAAGAAGACACTCAACAACAATGAAGATTTTTTTTTAATTTATTAATTTTTCATGATAGGCACATAACTGTCAAATCCAGCATTTATTGCCCATTCCTAATTGAGATTATGGCGAGCCAACTTCTTGATTTGCTGTAATCCTTCTGGTGAAAGTACATCATGCCATTAAGATGGGAGTTCCAGGATTTTGACTCATTGAAAATATTTCCAAGTCAGAAAGATTGTGAATTTTCTTAGTATCTGCTGCCCTTGCCCTTCTTAGTGGTAGGCGTCTTGTTTTGGTCAATACTGTAGGAGTGGACGTTGTGAGTAATTGTAATGCCATTTTGTAAGTGGTACTCGATGCATGGTTGGTACAAGGAATCAATATTTGGGGTGGTAGATGACAATCCAGTCAATAGCCTTGTCCTGGATGGCATCTGTTGTATTATTGGAGCTGCACTCATCTAAGTAAGTAGGGAGTATTCTGTTATACTTCTGCTTTGTGTCTTAGAGTTGGTGGGAAAACTGAGGTGTAAGGAAATGAGTTACTTACTGCATGGAATCCAGGCCCTGACCCACTATTTAAGTGGCTGGTGAGATTATGCCTCTGGCTAATGGTGAGCCATGATGTTAATATTTGCAATGGTAATGCAATTTCAATGTAGTGTGGTGGTTAGACTCCCTTGTCAAAGAAAGTAATTGACTGGTACTTATCTGACCATGTTCAAATGTTCTCTAGGTTGTGTGACATCATAAGATCATAAATGTTTGGAACATAATTAGGTCATTTGGTCCATCAAGTCTACTCTGCCATTCAATCATGGCTGATCAATCTCTCCCTCCTTACCCCATTCTCCTGCCTTCTCCCCATAACCTTTGACACCCCTACTAAGTTCCTTGAAAGTGGCAACACAGTAGTCAGGGGATGAAGTAGGTGTCTGAAACGCTTGCCTTCACCAGTCAGGGCTTGGGTCGTCATGTTACAACTGTACTAGTTGTTGGTGAGAACACATTCTGAGTATTTTGGGCAGTTCTGGCCACCCACTTTGAAGAAGTGATTAAGCTGGAAAGGGTGCTGGGGAGGGGGAACATTTATTTTTATGAACAGAGTAATGAGTGCTTGGAATGCACTGTCAAGAATGGTGGTGTGGTGGTGGAGGCAGATTCGATAATGGCATTTAAGAGACTTTTGAATAGGTATGTGGATATGGAGGGATAAAGATTTTGTGCAGGCAGATAAGAGTTGGCTTGGCATCATGTTCAGCACAGGTATCTTGTGTCGAAGGACCTGTTCTTGTGCTGTACTGTACTAAATTTTAAAAATTCATGAGTTGTAACCAGGACTGAAGGGCTTGAGTTAAACAGAAAGGCTGGACTTGCTGAGACCTTCCTCACTGGAGGTTCTAGTGTGATATATGGGCAAAACATTATCCATAACCTTTACAGTATTTCAGTATGTCAGAGAAAGTCAAGGTACTTGTGATGCATTGATAAATACAAAGATAGTAACGTAACAATATACAATTTATTGAAAAAGTTTGTGAAAGGTGATTTTTCTTAATTTTGTTCGGCATACAGCATCCTTTGTCATATTAACCCCACACCAACCTTAAACACAATTTCAAGGAATGTTGTCTACAATAACCCAAGAGGCTGCTGATGGCAAACTCGCTTATGAGAATATTCATATGTATTATTCACTGAATTATTCATGGAGTTGAACTTTTAGGTAGCTACACTTTCAAAGACTGGGTAGAACAATGGCAACTAAAATCACTGCTGAGCTTTCCATAAAAATCAATGCTGTTTATAAAGTACCCAGTGAATCATCAAGAGAACTCTCACTGGAAACATTCTCACTCTATTTTGTTTATATTATGACAAATCAACTATTCCCTCAATTTTAATCAGGAGGAAACTTTACTGTATGCCTACTACATAAACTGGATATTCTTTGTCTTCTATTTGCTGTGATATTAAATTATGGTGATATTGTAAGCCATCTGGCAATTGGGCTTGTGATGGTGAAGAAAAGTGTTTAGTGTAATCTGGGAAATTATTGAAAAATGCTGTTTTATGTTGCTAAGCACGTTGGAATGCCAGAAACGATAGTCTTTTAATTACACAGGTAGTTTATTTTTCTATACCACCAAAAATGACGAATTAACAATATTACCATGTCCTTTTGATATTTCATAGCTGCAAATATTACAAGTAGATAGCAGACAAACAAATAAGCAAGCAGTGACCAGGCCACTGAAGCAAGACAGTCATAATAGTAACTAACTTACACTGATTGTATGGACAGCTGATATCTGCAAAATACAATAAAGATTTCTTTTGAAAAAAGCCTTCCAGTGCTTGGCAAACAAATGCACCACTACACTTCATTTAGTTTCACAGAGTCTTTAAAACAATGCTGCAGTATTAAATGTCAATGGCACAATACAATAATTGTACAAAAATGTTTTGCCATACACTTGGTTTAGCTTGAAAGGTATTTAACATTTGTTTGTATATATATATATAATCTAAACAAAAGCTTTTTATAAATGACCAAAAGGCCAACTTTTCTTAAGGCCAAGGCATTAGCTTCTACAGTTAACAATCAATGAATGCGGGATGCTGCATATGACATTATTATCACACCCATACTTAGCACTAATTTGCTCCTTGTAGTGCTGCCTGAATATGTGACCTTTCTTTAAAAAATCAGCTATTTATATTTATTGATAGAAATCCAATAACTGGTAAATGTTTAAAATGTGTTTAAAGCATCTCTGTTGAATCCTCACCCTCTGAAGTCTGCAGTACAAGTGTCTTGCTGTATGGACCAACTCCTGCCTTGTTGAAAGCTTTCACTCGGGAGCTGTATGTACTGTTGAAATGTAGACCATCAACAGTGCACATTGTTTCTTTTCCAACATAGACCTCCTGTACGAGAAAAGCAGAAACAAAGTTAAAAAGATTAGCTTTGGTTGCACATCAATTTTTTGCCAGTGATGTTTAGTAAGTGGTCCAACTGAAAAATACTTTACAACTGCACTTTGATGTCCTGACTGAATTTTCCATCAATAGCTTCAACACTTGCAATTGACTTTTTTCCTCATGACTTAGCTATATTTGCTATATTCTAATATCCCCATTATTGCCAGCAGACTAATAAGATTATTTTTCAAATTCTGAAACAGACATGCTTTAATTAAAATTTTATATTTCCAATATACTGTAAGAAAAACCATTTGTTTGCAAGCATAATATACAATTTCCTTTGTCATTATGAGTTAAGCACAAACTTCATTGTACAAGTCATTAGGTTTTGTTTTATATGTATAAAACCCCAGTTAAAATCACATCCAATGAGTTCAAGATAGAAATCAAGATACACTTTATAGAAAGGAACACGGAACATTAGTTTTATGTTCTTATGTCCTTATGTTTTAAACCAATGTAGGAACAGAAATTACATAGGAATGGGGAGGGTAAAAGAATATAAATGCTCCTATCATGTAATTGTTATCTAATATAGATTCTACATTCAGATAGTTATGCTTTTTTTTGCCTTGCAAAGCAAAACTCTATATTCTACCTACAGAACTCTAATTCCTTTCTTATATTGATTTCTGTTGATTGATAAAATGAGCTGAAGGCTCTGAATGTGCACTGTTTCTTCAACCTGAGGATAATTTCACGATGGTACATGTGCACCAACAGCCAACTATTGTGTGCCGAGAGACCAACTTTGTGAAAAAATTTCAGAACAAATCAGTACTTGGTAAAAAGAAAATGTAATCACGTGATTTTGAATTATGTTTAATTTACATGATTTTGTAGAATGCTGATAGAATAAAATGGATTTTCAGCATATTCCTTTTGCCTAGGAATTTAAAAAAAAAAGGTAATTTAAATTCATTTTCAGTACTATATATTTATTTGCTGGAGTGGGCTCAGTGGGACAGGCAGCAGAGAAGGAATGGGTGACGTTTTGGGTCAAGACCCCTCTTCATACTGAGAGTCAGGGGAGAGAGAGTAGAGATATGGATGGGTAAGGTATGAAAACTACAAATGAAAGCAGATTATAGTAAGGAGATGTAGAATGGTTCATTGTTGGCCGAGGGGAAGATGATAATGATGCGAAATATGCGTTGGGCCTCACCCTGGCTGTGGAGGCCCAGGACAGAAAGGTCAGTATGGGAATGGGAGGGGGAGTTAAAGTGTTTAGCAACCCACAGATCACGTAGGCCTCGGCGGACTGAGCGGAGGTGTTCAGCTAAACAGTCGCCAAGCTTGCGCTTGGTCGCGGCGATATATATCACACTTGGAAAGCGGATATAGTAGATGAGGTTGGAGGAGGTGCAAGTGAACCTGTCTCACTTAAAAGGACTGTCGGGATCCTTGGATGGAGTAGATGAAGGAGGTATAGGGACAAGCGTTGCATCTCATGTGGTTGCAGGGGAAGGCACCTGGGGAGGGGATAAATTAGGTAGGAAGGGATGAGTTAACCATTAGGTGGGAAGGGATGAGTTAACCAGGGAGTTGCAGAGAAAACGGTCTGCGGAAAGGGGTGGGGATGGGAAGATGTGGCTAGTGGAGGTGGCGAAAATGTCAGCGGATTACGTGATGACAATGGGGACTCTGTCCCTGTTGCAACTTGGGGGAAGGAGAGCAAGAGCAGAGTTCATGAACCGAGGATATCCCCCAGCTCCACTCTTGCTCCCCCTTCCCCCCCATTTGAAAATATGCTTTTTTCCCCATTAGTATACTTAAATGGTACTACTAAATCAGCCTTCATGTTCATAGGATATCTTTCGTGTTTTTTGGAGAAATTGCAGAAATTAGTTGGCATCGGCAGTAAAAAAAGACATTCTAGCTAAGCCATGTTGTGCAACATGCATGTTACTTGTTTACACAAATCAAATTTACACCAATTGGTTATTTGCTAGTTTCATTAGAAAGTACAGGTCCACCATTGAATTTCCGGCAATTTGCTGCATGTGGCTGGAACTATAGAACTCTGGCCTGACCAGAGCTTGCAGTTCTGTTCCCATAGCCAACTTCCGCGGCCAATTGGCGGGTCGAATTCGCCCCCTCCGGCCCGGGCTCTGGAACTCCAGCCTGTCCAGTCAGCAGATCGGTTCCCATAGTTGACTTCCAAGGCCAACTTAGCGGGCCAGTATTCCATTCCTTCAGCGGCCTAGGAGGACCGTTCTGGTAGTGATTTCAAGGTAGTGATTGTGGGAGATTTCAATTTTCCACACATAGACTGGGAAACACATTCTGTAAATGGGCTGGATGGGTTGGAGTTTGTAAAATGTGTGCAGGATAGTTTTTTGCAGCAATACATAGAAGTACCTACTAGAGAAGGGGCGGTGCTGGACCTCCTGTTAGGAAATGAGACGGGTCAGGTGGCAGAGGTATGCGTTGGGGAACAGTTCGGGACCAGTGATCACAATACCATTAGTTTCAATATAATTATGGAGAGGGTCAGAACTGGACCTAGGGTTGAGATTTTTGATTGGAGAAAGGCTAACTTTGAGGAGATGCGAAAGGATTTATAAGGAGTAAATTGGGACATTTTGTTTTATGGGAAAGATGTGGAAGAGAAATGGAGTACATTTAAAGGTGAAATTTTAAGAGTACAGAATCTTTATGTCCCTGTTCGGTTGAAAGGAAATAGTAAAAATCGGAAAGAGCCATGGTTTTCAAGGGAAATTGGACACTTGGTACGGAAAAAGAGGGAGATCTACAATAATTATAGGCAGCATGGAGTAAATGAGGTGCTTGAGTATAAAGAATGTAAAAAGAATCTTAAGAAATAAATTAGAAAAGCTAAAAGAAGATATGAGGTTGCTTTGGCAAGTAAGGTGAAAGTAAACCCAAAGGGTTTCTACAGCTATATTAATAGCAAAAGGATAACGAGGGATAAAATTGGTCCATTAGAGAGTCAGAGTGGACAGCTATCTGCAGAGCCAAAAGAGATGGGGGAGATATTGAACAATTTATTTTCATCGGTATTCACCAAGGAGAAGGATATTGAATTATGTGAGGTAAGGGAAACAAGTAGAGTAGCTATGGAAACTATGAGATTCAAAGAAGAGGAAGTACTGACACTTTTGGGAAATATAAAAATGGATAAGTCTCCAGGTCCGGACAGGATATTCCCTAGGACATTGAGGGAAGTTAGTGTAGAAATAGCATGGGCTATGACAGAAATATTTCAAATGTCATTAGAAACGGGAATAGTGCCGGAGGATTGGCGTACTGCGCATGTTGTTCCATTGTTTAAAAAGGGATCTAAGAGTAGACCTGTTAGTTTGACGTCAGTGGTGGGCAAATTAATGGAAAGGATACTTAGAGATAATATATATAAGCATCTGGATAAACAGGGTCTGATTAGGAACAGTCAACATGGATTTGTGCCTGGAAGGTCATGTTTGACTAATCTTCTTGAATTTTTTGAAGAGGTTACTCGGGAAATTGATGAGGGTAAAGCAGTGGATGTTGTATATATGGACTTCAGTAAGGCCTTTGACAAGGTTCCTCATGGAAGGTTGGTTAAGAAGGTTCAATGGTTGGGTATTAATGGTGGAGTAGCAAGATGGATTCAACAGTGGCTGAATGGGAGATGCCAGAGAGTAATGGTGGATGGTTGTTTGTCAGGTTGGAGGCCAGTGACTAGTGGGGTGCCACAGGGATCTGTGTTGGGTCCACTGTTGTTTGTCATGTACATCAATGATCTGGATGATGGTGTGGTAAATTGGATTAGTAAGTATGCAGATGATACTAAGATAGGTGGGGTTGTGGATAATGAAGTAGATTTTCAAAGTCTACAGAGAGATTTATGCCAGTTGGAAGAGTGGACTGAAAGATGGCAGATGGAGTTTAATGCTGATAAGTGTGAGGTGCTACATCTTGGCAGGACAAATCAAAATAGGACGTACATGGTAAATAGTAGGGAATTGAAGAATGCAGGTGAACAGAGGGATCTGGGAATAACTGTGCACAGTTCCCTGAAAGTGGAATCTCATGTAGATAGGGTGGTAAAGAAAGCTTTTGGTGTGCTGGCCTTTATAAATCAGAGCATTGAGTATAGAAGTTGGGATGTAATGTTAAAATTGTACAAGGCATTGGTGAGGCCAATTCTGGAGTATGGGGTACAATTTTGGTCGCCTAATTATAGGAAGGATGTCAACAAAATAGAGAGAGTACAGTGGAGATTTGCTAGAATGTTGCCTGGGTTTCAGCAACTAAGTTACAGAGAAAGGTTGAACAAGTTAGGGCTTTATTCTTTGGAGCGCAGGAGGTTAAGGGGGGACTTGATAGAGGTCTTTAAAATGATGAGAGGGATAGACAGAGTTGACGTGGATAAGCTTTTCCCACTGAGAGTAGGGAAGATTCAAACAAGGGGACATGACTTGAGAATTAAGGGACACAAGTTTAGGGATAACATGAGGGGGAACTTCTTTACTCAGAGAGTGGTGGCTGTGTGGAATGAGCTTCCAGTGAAGGTGGTGGAGGCAGGTTCGTTTTTATCATTTAAAAATAAATTGGATAGTTATATGGACGGGAAAGGAATGGGGGGTTATGGTCTGAGCGCAGGTATATGTGACTAGGGGAGAATACGTGTTCGGCACGGGCTAGAAGGGTCGAGATGGCCTGTTTCCGTGCTGTAACTGTTATATGGTTATATGGTTACCTTTGGACTCCTCTCGGAGGCCGTGACCTCTGTTCGTCCAACAAAATGTTTAATCCAGAAAGGCTCTGGAACGAAGGTTGCCAGAAAATCGGTGGTGACTAACTAAATTTTGTCCGAATAATTTAGTAAATTTTAGCTCAACAATCTTAAACTTCATATAAATCTTAATGATGATGAAGAGAATACAATGAAATAAGTAACATAGGTAGTTCTGCTATAACATGATAGTTGTATTCCTAAAAAAAAAATGGTGTTCTAAAAAAACATAGTAAAGCCTTGTCAGTAGAGGAAAAGGGGTTAAAAATGAAGTTGTTTCTGATAGCAATATGTTTATATTTGTTACTGCAAACTAAAGGTCATATATTACATTGTTAAATAGAGTATCATTGTACGTCAGATGTGGTGGCCTTATCAATTTCAATGTCCACCCATGGTTAAAATGACAACTGTCTGCATGGAAACTTTTTTTTGTCCCATATAGTGTTTAAATCCAAGACAGCTTTTTTTCCTATATGTCAATTTCCAAAAGTAACTTTTGAGTGGTTCTCTGGTTCAATCAAAATCACCTTATAACCATTCAGCCCACGTAATACAAATAATGTTCCCTAATTTATCATGTGCATTATATTCAATTTGTATTATAACAGAACTACCCTGTGCAGCCATCATTCATTGCAAAAACTACTTGATCATTGGTTTCCGATCAAACATAATGCTTCTGTCATGTACTGAGATCTGATTTGTTAGGCACTTCTGTTTCCAACTAATCATATCACACACTTCCTTTTTCATATCTATTTCCTACCATATTTATTTTTCACAATACTCACTCTAAATTGGCCACCAATTCCATCATCCAGCTCCAGAATGTAGCCCTCCACTTGAACTAATGAAAGTGATGGTTGTTTCCAGGACAATGTAGCACTGTTGTTGCGCGTACCACATTCCTCCAATTGCAGGATTGGGGCTGATGGCACTGGAGAGGGAACTAAGCAGAAATTGTGTAATCTAGGAGACTACAGAAAATTATTCTCAACATGTCATCTCATGAAGTATCTGGATTTAGCCAGAGGGCCATTTGGCCTTCATTTAAGCCCACTTAGAATTTCAAAAACTAACTGCAAATCGGCTTTATTGTGATTGTTTCAATACATTTTGCAGGCTCAGTAATACCTATGCCATCCTAAATTTGTTTTGTGGAATGTGTGTATTTGGAAGTCATAATGACCTAATTATGACTGGTCTATGGCTCTCTGGTTAAGCCTTAAGTTTTCATTGTACAGTGCCCTCCATAATGTTTGGGACAAAGACCCATCATTTATTTATTTGCCTCTGTACTCCACAATTTGAGATTTGTAATAAAAAATCAAAAAAAATCACATGTGGTTAAAGTGCACATTGTCAGATTTTATTAAAGGCCATTTTTATACATTTTGGTTTCACCATGTAGAAATTACAGCTGTGTTTATAAATACTCCCCCCCCCCCCATTTCAGGGCACCATAATGTTTGGCTTCACAAGTCTTTGTAATTGCTCAGGTGTGTTTAATTGCCTCATTAATGCAGGTATAAGAGAGCGCTCAGCACAGAGTCTTTCCTCCAGTCTTTCCATCACCTTTGGAAACTTATTGTTGTTTATCAACATGAGGACCAAAGTTGTGCCAATGAAAGTCAAAGAAGCCATGATGAAACTAGGAAACAAGAATAAAACTGTTAGAGACATTAGCCAAACCTTAGGCTTACCAAAATCAACTGTTTGGAACATCATTAGGAAGAAAGAGAGCACTGGTGAGCTTGCTAATTGCAAAGGGACTGGCAGGCCAAGGACGATCTCCACAGCTGATGACAGAATAATTCTCTCTATAATAAAGAAAAATCCCCAAACACCTGTCCAACAGATCAGAAACACTTTTCAGGAGTCAGGTGTGGATTTCTCAATGACCACTGTCCGCAGAAGACTTCATAAACAGAAATACAGAGGCTACACTGCAAGATGCAAACCACTGGTTAGCCGCAAAAATAGGATGGCCAGGTTACAGTTTGCCAAGAAGTACTTAAAAATCAACCACAGTTCTGGAAAAGATCTTTTGGACAGATGAGACAAAGATTAATTTATATCAGAGTGATGGCAAGAGCAAAGTATGGAGGCGAAAAGGAACTGCTCAAGATCCAAAGCATACCACCTCATCTGTGAAACACAGTGGTGGGGGTGTTATGGCCTGGGCAAGTATGGCTGCTGAAGGTACTGGCTCACTTATCTTCATTGATGATACAACTGCTGATTGTAGTAGCATAATGAAATCTGAAGTGTATAGACACATCCTATCTGCTCAAGTTCAAACAAGTGCTTCAAAACTCATTGGCCGGCGGTCCATTCTCCAGCAAGACCATGATCCTAAACATACTGCTAAAGCAACAAAGGAGTTTTTCAAAGCTAATAAATGGTCAATTATTGAGTGGCCAAGTCAATCATACGATCTGAACCCAATATAGCATGCCTTTTATATGCTGAAGGGAAAACTGAAGGGGACTAGTCCCCAAAACACGCATAAACTAAAGATGGCTGCAATACAAGCCTGGCAGAGCATCACCAGAGAAGACACCCAGCAACTGGTGATGTCCATGAATCACAGAATTCAAGCAGTTATTGCATAGAAAGGATATGCAATAAAATACTAAACATGACTACTTTCATTTACATGACATTGCTGTGTCCCAAACATTACCGTTTGGGACACAATTTCAGTCCCCTGAAATTGGGGACTATGTATAAACACTGCTATAATTTCTACATGGTGAAACCAAAATGTATAAAAATGGCCTTTAATAAAATCTGACAGTGTGCACTTTAACCACATGCGATTTTTTTTCAATTTTTTATTACAAATCTCAAATTGTGGGGTACAGAGGCAAATAATTAAATGATGGGTCTTTGTCCCAAACATCATGGAGGGCACTGTATTATGTTGAAACAATTATAAATAGTTAAGAGGTTACCAATGCTATAAAATCCATACCATTTTATCTTTAAAACCTCTGTACTTAGTTGCAAGGTATAAATCAAACTGTTGCAATTAATTTATTTAAATGGAAATTATCATCATTTGTTTTTGAGATTACAACGAAGGAAAAAATAAGCATTTTAGTTGGAAAAGAAAGGTTTTTATTTAGCATTATTGGAAACTTCTAGACATTGAACATCAAAAGTGAAAACTGCAAAAGATGGCACAACATTCAAAATTATTTTGTTACTTCTCAGCAAGACACCTGCAGTCTGGCACTAATATATTAGGGGCCTTACACTCTATAAAATGAAGAGAAAATGGTTACCAACATAACGGGCATTAAAAACAAAGTCCACAAAGGAACCACGAATTCCAAAGTTGAACAGTTTATTTTAAAACAATGGTCTGAATTTAATTATTTATTTGGTCTCGTACAAGATGATGCTGACATCCAGAACATATTTTTCATACAATTTGGCTAAATGGTCACCTGTCAAAATTTCCAATACAGTATTTATTCCACCATGCACATATCATCGACTAATACAGGGGTCGGCAACCTTGTTCTGCATAGAGGCTGGGACGCATGTCTGTGATCAGATGGCGGGCCACAACTAACACGTGTACACATGGGTCCCGCTCCCATCCCGCCCCGGATGGCAGGTGTCAAATCACGTGTTCACAGAAGATAGACAAAAATGCTGATGAAACTTACTCAGCGGGTGAGGCAACCTCATGCAATCCTTGTATGTCTCACCCGCTGAGTTTCTCCAGCATTTTTGCCTACCTTTGATTTTTCCAGCATCTGCAGTTTTTTCTTAAACATGTTCACAGAAGGTGCGCGGCCGTGCCGGCGGATTTGCGCAGGATGCGGTACAGCCAGAGCTCGGCTGTGCTCGGGGCGGACGCTCGGCTGCACTCGGGGCGGGCGCTCGGAGGGCCGAATGATTACGGGGGGAAAATCCGCCTGCGGGCCGGATTATTTCGGGTTACGGACTGCATTCGGCCCGGGGGGCATAGGTTGCCAACCCCTGGACTAATACATTGATTCAGAGTCTTTAAATATAAATGCTATTTTCTAGATATTATTTTAAAAATTTTCATGGGAGAACAAGTGTATTGAAGATGAATGCCCTCAGAACAATTAAACTAATTTGTGTGACACTTTACATTTTAGTGGAGATTTTCTGAAAGAACTATTGGATAAAAGTAGTTCAACAATCATCAAAAAACCTCAATTCTGTGAATTGGGATACATCAGTTTTAAGAGTTGAATGGGTTGCACCCAGAGTTGTAAATTATATATTTAATATGTTAGAAAAGCCATTTGTCTTTGGTGAAAATGCAGGGAAAGGGTTTTATTTATTAAATTAGATCAATTTCCTTCAACAGAGAAATCAAAAAGTAATCTTTTCCACATAAATGATAAAGGGATTGTGAATCTGGATCAAATATTCTCCTGAATGCAGAACGTTCAATTTTTAGGTTTAAAGTCCATAACATAGATATGTCGCAATACTTACCTTCAGCGGCGCTGCAGTTCTGCCGCTGCCCATGTGCGCGACTTTGGCGCCTTTGAGAGGGGGACGGGTTTAAAACGCGATTTTTTCTAGGCTGTTGAAATCGATGTTGTTCAGCCTACTTAGTTGCTGACGAAAAATCGCTGCGAAATTCGTTCGCCGCAGGTATTTTTCAACTAAATTGGGTTATTTAATTGTTAGAGTAGATTAAAAATCATCCTCTAAAGCCGCGAACCCCGACAACGGGACGGATCTCATGTCGAGGACAATGCAAGGTAGGCTGTTTATTTTTACATTAAAAAGCGCTTCTTAAGATCCCTTTATACAGAATTTTATGTTGCGAGTAGCTGACTTGGGGGCCTATCTGAACCGGCAGTATCTTTCATGCTGACATGGGGTACAAATTCACCGCAATGGCAGCGTTCTAAACCAGCGTGTTCCACATAATCCCATTTAATGGCTGATTTAAATGGCCATTAATTTACAGCAATTGAACACTAAATCCCTTCCATTTGGCCTATAAATTAATGTCAATGAGATTTAAAAATCATATTTTATTGTGAATTCTTGTGTGAATGTTCTTTGGACACTTAGGCTATTTAAAAATGTTAATCTTTCGTTAAGCAATGGATAAATGTTTAGATCTAGTAATTGAATTTTGGAATTAGCTACAATTGGGTAACTAACTAATTATATGCTTTAATTTCAGGTCATCCAAGTAAGATTGTTTAATATTTGTTTCAGAATGCTTCAATCTATAATAACTGAACATTTCTTTCAGTTCTCTTAATTTTTAATAAAGTTATGGGCTTTAGACTGTCTTCGATCGCAGCTTTTGTGTTAAGTCAATGGAAAATCAATAGATGCTAATTTCCGAGTATGAAAATGGCCATAACTGTTTTAATACTGAAGATATGAAAGTGAATTAGGTGCCAAATTAAACTTCTTTTTATGCTTTATCTGATGGGATAAATTGCAGTCTTGATTTTTTAAATTTCAAAATTTTGTAACATTGCTACATAACACAGACTAAAAATCCTAAAATAATTATCAGCAAAAAGTGCAGTGCTTATCAATAGACTCTGATTGGATTTCAATTTTGGTGTAATATATATTAGCAAGCACATACTGGCCACATTTTCTTTATTACTCTTTACAATGTTAACTTAAAGTATACAAAAAATTGTACAATCTTCTAAATGGGCATGCAAAATTACAAACCTAAATATAGCTGTTCAGTTCACACCTATACATGTTAAATTCCTCCTGTAGGACAGGCGACTAGAATCATCATGATTATTGAAATAGTCATGCACATTGTTGCCATGCAGAAGGCATCTAAAGGGCCTGTCCCACTATGGCGACCTTATTGGCGAGTTTAGGAGAGTCTGCGCTCACCACAAGTTCGCAGCATGGTCGACACATGGTCGTAGATGGTCACTGGTAAGTCTCCTTCACGGCCGACAGGAGTTCACGCATAGTGATTACTACTCGTTGCCTCAGTTTGGTGGCGGAAAAATTTTCAACATGTTGAACATTTTTCTGCCAGCAAAAATTGGTCGGCATGGAGAAAATTGATACTTTTGAACTCGTAGTGCAGTGGTAGTGGGGTCGCCATGTCGTTGTAGGTAATCTCCTTTGCTGACCGGACATTTTAATTGGCTCATTAGGGGAAAAAAAACATAGGCACGAGTTTTCAGAACCAAGGAAAACCGACCGGTAATGTTAAATGCCCACTAAACGTCACAGCTGTGTATCTCCGGCTTATTAAAAGTTGTCTGTCTTCTCCCGTCTTCTCCCCCCTTCTCCCTCCTTCTCCCCCCCTTCTTTTAAAGGACTTACCGTACACTGTGCTATCCCTCTTTAACCTTCCTGTTCATCACGGTTATCACCTTGGCTTTGCACCGTGTGAATTTCAGACAGCGCTCCCCCGCTTTCCCTGGCCCCCGCCATTGCGATGTGTTTGTGTGTGTGTGTGTTCCGCGCTGACGGTTGATCGCTCGCGGTTTTTCAGGCGAGTGCCCCCGAGCTTGAAGGTCGCAGACAGTTTGCCGAAAAGTCGCATAAGTGGGACAGGCCCTTAACTGCAACCTTCACTCTTTCCCCCAAATCACAGCCTATCACCCCAGCTTAATCTTGCAAGTCTGATTTCTCTATCCAAGACCAAATCTACTTTATATCGACTAAAGCAGCTTTCTATGATCTATTGTTCTCTGAATGTTCATCTCATGCACCTGATGGCAGCTCGAGTGGAAATTTTCAGTATTTGCAAGTACTATCAAAGTACTTTTTGCAAGTAAAATCAAAATTGATGCAACAGCTGATTTTTGATCTGGTTAGCTCCTTTTAATTGAGGACACAGCAACAAGTTAGGTAAAGAGTGCATTAGACAAGATAAAAGACAAGGGTGTTTAATTGTCATACTGTATGTACTGACAATGAAACAATAAAATAGAACAATGAAACAAAGTAAGGAAGAATCAGATAAACAAAATGGTGATCTTGGTGACTGTTTCGAGTAAATCTACCAAATTTACACAGGGTTTGCGGCAGATGCACAATGTTGGAGTTCAACTTTCAAGGGAACTAATACTCATGTGTACATGCTAATTCATGGTGGGTTTCTTTAAACCCCATTAGTATTTGGGTTATTAATTCAATTTTTATTTATTATATATTGTTTGTGTATTGTGTTTATATGCTGCTGCAAGTAAGAATTGTATTGTTCCATTGTCAGTACATACAGTATGACAATTAAACTGGCACGGGTGACAATTAAACACCATTGTCTTTTATCTTGTCTAATGCACTCTGTATCTAACGTGTTGCTGTGTCCTCAATTAAAAGGAGCATATCAAAAATCAGCTTTTGCATCAACTTTTGATAGTACTTGCAAAAACCTATGAATTTTCATTGCTGGCGAAATACTAACCTTGAGAATAACATTTATTCCCAGTTGCCTTTGATAATTCCAACACACAGTATTGGAAAAAAAGACACAAAAAGTAAATCTGTAGGTCAGTCAACATCTCTGGAGAAAAATGGAAAGGTGACGTTTAGGGTCGGTACCCTTCTTCGAGTATTGCAAATGTTTTTCCTTAAGATTGCGTAATGATGTAGATTTTTTTTTAAATGGTGGGAATTTTCAAAATGGTCTCCATGATGGCAAAAACAAAGGGATAATTTATAGAAATTGACATAAAAAAAATTTAAATGGGAACTTTTACTATCTGATTATATAATAATTTGGATTGCTATAAAACCTATTTTAGCACCAAAAAGCCATAAAAAGGGTTTGAAAATAAAATTTCTAAAACTACATGCTATATCAAAATTATTCATTGTTACGCATTTGATTATTTTATATACTATTTCTAATAATTAGTGCACTCTTGTACAGTAGAAACCCCCATCCTGAAACGTATTATAACATCATAAAAACGTATTGCCAAATTCTGTTTAAAAAAAATGTTTAAAAACAATTGATGTTATGTTAGTGTTAACCATATTTCATTCATGATAATTTTTGACATATAGTTTGAGTTTTCCCATTCAAACAGTAATATTATCCTGCTCCTCTGCCAAGAAACGATAGTGATATTTAAGAGACTTTGGATAGGCAAATCGTAATGCAGGGCATGGTGGGATGCGGATTATATGCAGGCAAATAAGAGTTGGTTTTTGCATCATGTACGTCCCAGACACAGTGGGCAAAAGGGCCTATTCTTGTGCGGTGCTGTTCTAAGTAAGAAATTTCAAGTAATTGCTTTTAAGTCCGAGTTTTTATACAGCACGGAAACAGATCCAACAGCCTAACATATCCAACATGCCCCATCTAAGCTACTCCCATTTGCCAGCAGTTTGCCCATATCCCTCTAAATCCTTCCTAACCACGTACCTGTCCAAATGTGTTTTAAATGTTGTTATTGCACCTGCCTCAACTACTTCCTCTGGCACCTCGTTCCATATACCCATCACCCCCTGACTGAAAAAGTTGACCCTCAGCTTCCTATTAAATCTTCCTTTTTCAGCTTAAACTTTCTCCTCTGCTTCGTTGATATCTAAACCATATAGATTATTTTTATCATGTTGTTATTTTAAAGACTATTACTGACAACTGTTGCTATAACACTTAAATGGCAGAATATATCTCGAATATGTGAAAATTCAGAAACACACAAGATAGGCGATGGCTAATGCATATATTCTGGAGGTTTCTGACCAGAAACGTCACCTATTCCTTTCCTCCAGAGATGCTGCCTGACCCGCTGAATTACTCGAGCATTCTGTGTCTAGTTTCGGTATAAACCAGCATATGCAGTTTCTTCGTACACAAATATATTCTTAACTCTTTTTATACTCAATATTCAGGATATATTTCTGTACACTGTTTGTTACCTTTCATCTGCACAAAGTCCAGCTGTAAGATGGATTGCAAGAGTGGTGTGTTGTCCAGGGTTAAATCAAAGTCAGTGTTCAGGCGTGGTTGAAGTATGCCTTTTCCCCATTGTTCATCGATAAAGAGCACACGCCTTATCAAAGCATCTGAAATCTGAAAGTGATGCACGTTCAATTACACAAACAATCCTGGATTTCAAAATAACAACCCATGTAATTGCCTATGTCCTCATGAAATTGCCTTCAAGATGAACATTTTAGATATGGACAGCTTTTTGTCAATCTTTGGTTACTGAAGCCAATCTATTTACATTAGTCCAAAATTAAACACGTTAAAATATGAATCATGTTTAAAAAGAGATTTTTATTTTAATGGGAATACATCAATATATTTTAAATATCAATAAACATGTTATTTTCTTAGAAGACAATATCAAAGACAATAAGGCTCATTATGAAATCCGTAGTCATTACTAATGCATAGATAATTGAGCAAATGTCCAGCATATCCCCAATCTTGTTACATAGAAACATAGAAAAAGGTAGAATAATAGTTACGAGATCTTGCAAGGGGTGACATTGAAATAGGAGATGTGGAGTCAGTATGAATAGAACTAAGGAATTGTAAGGGTAAAAAGACCCTGATGGGACAAATCTACAGGTCCACAAACAGTAGCCTGGACATAGGGCGCAAGTTGAATCAGGAGTTAAAATTGGCGTGGCAAAAGTAATGCCGTGGTTGTTATGGGGGATTTCAACATGCAGGTAGACTGGGAAAATCAGGTTGGTACTGGAGCCCAAGAGAGGGACTTTGTAGAGTTCCTTCGTGATGGATTCTTAGAACAGCTTGTATTGGAGCCTACCAGGGAGAAGGCTATTCTGGATTTAGTGTTATGCAATGAACCGGATTTGATAAAGGACCTCGAGGTTAATGAGCCATTAAGAGGCAGTGACCATAACATGGTCAGGTTTAATCTACAATTGGAGAGGGAGAAGAGTAGATCGGAGGTGTCAGTGTTGCAGTTGAATAAAGGGGACTATGGGTGCTATGAGGGAGGAGCTGGCCAATGTTGACTGGAAAGATACACTAGCAGGGATGACAGTGGAACAAAAATGGCAGGTGTTTCTAGGAATAATACAGAAGGTGCAGGATCAGGTCATTCCTAGGAGGAAGAAAGATTCCAAGGGGAGAAAGGGACGACCATGGCTGACAAGGGACGTCAGGGACAGTATAAAAATTAAAGCGAAGAAGTATAACGTAGCAAAGATGAGCGGGAAGCAAGAGGATTGGGTAATGTTTAAAGAACAACGGAAGATAGCCAAAAAGATAATACAGGGAGAAAAGATGAGGTACGAAGGTAGGCTAGCCAAGGTAGGCTGGCCAGTCGCAGAGGCTGACGTCAGGAAATCCTTCAGAGAGGTGAACCCTCGAAAGCGCCTGGACCTGATGGTATACCCGGTCGTGTTCTAAAAACCTGTGCGGAACAACTGGCTGGAGTTTTTACGGACATTTTCAACCTCTCACTTCTGAGGTCTGAGGTCCCCCACCTGCTTTAAAAGGGAATCTTCCACTGGACCCATGGTGCTTCTGAGCCCGGAGGGAGGGCTTCAGAAGGAGGGATACCCATGTCAGTAGGAGGGGTCATCCTCAAGCCTTTTTGTCCATAGTTGGAGTCTGGTTTCTTCCCGTGATGTTATTAGGGGCTGGACATGGCTGAGAAAGCTTCTCCTGGACTTCAGCCGTTGGGCCGGGGGTACACGTCCGTAGAGGAGGTGGCGTTCATCACTGGTGGCCTTGGTCATCTCTACTCGGCTGGCGACTTCCCGTCTCACATCAGCAGGGGCAATGCCAGCGAGGAGGTGCAGGTTGTTTATGTTGGTGGGCTTCAAGCAGCCAGTGATTGAGCGGCAGGTGTTATTCAACGCTGGGTCTAATTTCTTGGCATGGGATGATCTCTCCCAAACAGGACACGCATACTCCGCAGAGGAGTAGCACAGGGCCAGAGCAGATCTTAATGTGTGTGCTGTGGCTCCCCATTTGGAGTTGGTCAGCTTCCGGAGGATGTTATTTCGGGAGTTAACTTTCAGTTTGGTGTTTTTGATGTGTTCCTTATAGGAGAGAGTGCGATCCAGTGTTACACCGAGTTATGCAGGGTTGGTGCAGTGCTCAAGAGGTGTTCCAGACCATGTGATGTTAAGGGGTCTGTTTGCTTCCCGGTCCCTGAGATGGAACGAGCAGGCTTGGGTCTTCGCAGGGTTTGCATGTAGGTGGTTGCGCTCGTAGTAGAGGTGTAGCTCATCTAGGGCTGAGGTGAGATTCGCTTCTACAGCTTCAAACATACTCTCTTGGGATGTTACACAGAGGTCGTCGGCGTAGATGAACCGCTCAGTGTTCTGGTCCATTGGCTGGTCATTGGTGTAGATGTTATATAGTAGTGGAGCCAGCACACTACCTTGAGGCAAGCCATTCCGTTGTCGTCGCCAGCGACTTTGCTTGTTGTTAAGGACAACATAGAAGCGCCTATCTTTCAGGAGGGCTCCGATGAGGTCCGTGAGTGCCAGGTCATTGGTATTCTCCAAGATCTTTTTTAGGAGGAGGCGGTGGTTCAGTGTCATACGCGGCAGACAGATCAACAAAGACGGCTCCTGTCACCAGTCCTTTCTGGAACCCGTCTTCAATGTGCTGTGTGAGATTCAGAAGTTGACTTGTTGTGGATTTGCCAGGTCGGAATCCAGCTTGTTGAGGGATGATGGCTGGTTCAGCGACTGGGGCAAGCCTGTTGAGGATCAGGCGCTCAAACAGCTTGTACGGGTGGCATAGCAGGGAGATTGGGCGGAAGCTCTTTGCATATGCTGGATCTTTACCGGGTTTTAGAAGAGCGATGATTTTGGTTTTCCTCCAGATCTTTGGGATGTTTCTTGTCAGCATGCAGTTGTTCATCAGCTCAAGGACCCACTTCCGTGTCAGAGGTCCAAACTGCTTGATCTCCTCTGTGAAAATATTGTCCAGGCCGATGGCTTTGCCAGTCTTGAGGGCTTTGATGCTGATATTGAGCTCTTCAAGGGAGAACGGCTCAGTAGGTCCGGTGTTTTGGGAGTGCTGAAGTCGGTCTGCCTTTGGTCTTGGCTGTTTGGTGGTGGATTTCCCGTTGAGCAGCAACTGATGCGCAACTTGGTTGGCCGTGGTGGTATACTGTTGATGTGTTGGTGTTGATGGGTCATTGCTGATTTTTCGGATGAGGCTCCATGCCTTTTTGTTGTTTTTTGCCATATCAGTTGTCTCCAGTAGAGTTTGCCATTTCCGTTGGCGGCATTCTGATAGGGAGGTCATGAGTCTCTCACCTACTTCCATGGTGCTTTCAGCAAAGGGGTCAGATTCGTAGAGCTGTTGGTATTGCTCATATCGTTCGCTGCTTGGAGTGTCAAGGTCGGGGATGTATTGAGTGCGGCAGCCTCTCGGGATGTTCTTCCGGGCTGCCTGGTGCACTAACTTGGTGAAGATTTGATAGTTTTTGGGGTCCGCTGGAAGGTGGGCGATCTTCCCTTCAAGATCTTCTTGGAAACCAGGCCAGTTCGCTTTCCCAAAGTTGAATCTTCTCTGGAAAGGAACTGTGGCTGGGGTAACTGCAGCATTGACTGTAAGGCCAATGGGGCGGTGTTGGGTTTTTGGCAGTGGCTTCAGTACCAGCTTCTTGCCCAATCCAGAGATGCTATGGCTGACAAACGCGATATCAGGGTTGTAGCCGGCTTTCCATTGCCTGCTATTAAAGGACTTTGGTTGTTTGGCATCATGGATCAGGTAGAGCTGGTTGGTTTCGGCCCATGCTTCCACTGCATCTCCATCAGCGTTGTTTCCGGCGTAACCCCATTGTGAGCTGTGGCTGTTGAAGTCTCCAATCACTACCCTTGGTTTCCCAGATGATGGTATTTCTGGCATCAGGAAAGGTGTGGGAGGTGGCTTGTAGACAGAGGTGATGGTAATTCCTCTGAGCTCAGCGGTTAGGAACTCAATGTTGTTTTCATCGCTCTTTGATGTTGATTCGATGGTTGTCCCGTTTTTTGCAAGCATGACGCTTCCATGTTTCTCATGTGGTCTTTCAATGAGGGTGGTCATGCCTTCCGCTCGAGAGCGGGGATGTTTGGGTCCGCGGTGAGTTTCTTGGAGGCAGAGAATATCACACTGATGCACTCTGCAGAGTTGGGCAACAAGTTCTTCTTTAGTTGCAGACAGTCTTTCAACATTTAGAGATATGATGGTCAAAGCCGGCCTTGGGGGCGGGTGTTGGCCTCTCTTTCTGTTCCGGGCTGATGGGCTACTGCCATTTGTTGGGCTTCTGGACATCATTTGTCTTTCGGCTTGGCTTCAAAGTGAAGCTTTGAAGTCCATATGGTGCCAGCACAATAACCTGGCCCTCAACACCAGCAAAACCAAGGAACTGATTGTGGACTTCGGAAGGAGTAGGATGCGGACCCACAGTCCCGTGTATACCGTGTATGGTTGAAAGGGTCAAGAGCTTCAAATTCCCGGGGGCGTGCACATTTCTGAAGATCTTTCCTGGTCCGAGAACACTAATGCAATTATCAAGAAAGCTCATCAGCGCCTCTACTTCCTGAGAAGATTACGGAGAGTCGGTTTATCAAGGAGGACTCTCTCTAACTTCTACAGGTGCACAGTAGAGAGCATGCTGACCGGTTGCATTGTGGCTTGGTTCGGCAACTTGAGCGCTCTGGAGAGGAAAAGACTACAAAAAGTAGTAAACACTGCCCAGTCCATCATCGGCTCTGACCTTCCTTCCATCGAGGGGATTTATCGCAGTCGCTGCCTCAAAAATGCGGCAGTATCATCAGAGACTCACACCATCCTGGCCACACACTCATCTCCCTGCTACCTTCAGGTAGAAGGTACAGGAGCCTGAAGACTGCAACAACCAGGTTCAGGAATAGCTACTTCCCCACAGCCATCAGGCTATTAAACCTGGCTCAGACAAAACTCTGATTATTGGTGTTATCTGCTATTTGCACTTTATCAGTTTATTTGTTCATGTGTGTATATATTTATATTGTGGTATATGGACACACTGATCTGTTTTGTAGTAAATGCCTACTATGTTCTGTGTGCTAAGCAAAGCAAGAATTTCATTGTCCTATCAGGGACACATGACAATAAACTCACTTGAACTTGAATATAAAGCAGGATAGTAAAATCTTCTTTAGGTATGTGAAGAGGAAAAAATTAGTTAAGACCAAAGTTGGACCCTTGAAGACCGAAAAAGGTGAATTTATTATGGGGAACAAGGAAATGGTAGATGAGTTGAACAGGTACTTTGGATCCGTCTTCACTAAGGAGGGCACAAACAATCTTCCTGATATAGTAGTGACCAGAGGATCTGGGGTGACGGAGGAACTGAAGGAAATCCACACTAGGCAGAAAATGGTGTTGGATGATACTGATGGGGCTGAAGTCTGATAAATCCCCAGGGCCTGATGGTCTGCATCCCAGGGTACTCAAGGAAGTGGCTCTAGAAATCATGGATGCATTGGTGATAATTTTCCAATGTTCTATCGACTCAGGATCAGTTCCTGTGGATTGGAGGATAGCTAATGTTATCCCACTTTTTAAGAAAGGCGGGAAGAGAGAAAACTGAATTATAGACCAGTTAGCCTAACATCGGTGGTGGGGAAGATGCTGGAGTCAATTATAAAAGATGAGATAGCCGAACATTTGGATAGCAGTAACAGGATCAGTCCGAGTCAGCATGGATTTACGAAGGGGAAATCATGCTTGACTAATCTTCTGGAATTCTTTGAAGATGTAACTCGGAAAATGGACAAGGGAGAGCCAGTGGATGTAGTGTACCTGGACTTTCAGAAAGCATTTCCCACATAGTTCCCGCATATGTTCCCACATAGGGGATTAATGGGCAAAGTTAGGGCACATGGTATTGGGGATAGAGTGCTGACATGGATAGAGAAGTGGTTGGCAGACAGGAAACAAAGAGTAGGGATTAACGGGTCCCTTTCAGAATGGCAGGCAGTGACTAGTGGGGTACCGCAAGGTTCGGTGCAGGGACCGCAGCTATTTATAATATACATCAATGATTTGGATGAAGGGATTCAAAGTAACATTAGCAAATTTGTAAATGACACAAAGCTGTGTGGCAGTGTGAACTGTGAGGAGGATGCTATGAGAATGCAGGGTGACTTGGACAGATTGGGGGAGTGGGCGGATGCATGGCAGATGAAGTTTAATGCGGATAAATGTGAGATTATCCACTTTGGTAGCAAAAACAGAAAGGCAGATTACTATCTAAATGCCGTCAAGTTGGGAAAAGGGGAAGTACAACGGGATCTGGGGGTCCTTGTTCATCAGTCTATGAAAGTAAGCATGCAGGTACAGCAGGCAGAGAAGAAAGCGAATGGCATGTTGGCCTATATAACAAGAGGAGTCGAGTATAGGAGCAAAGAGGTCCTTCTGCAGTTGTACAGGACCCTAGTGAGACCACACCTGGAGTATTGTGTGCAGTTTTGGTCCCCTAATTTGAGGAAGGACATTCTTGCTACTGAGGGAGTGCAGCGTAGGTTTACAAGGTTAATTCCCGGGATGGTGGGACTGTCATATGCTGAGAGAATGGAGCAGCTGGGCTTGTACACTCTGGAGTTTAGAAGGATGAGAGGGTATCTCATTGAAACATATAAGATTGTTAAGGGATTGGACACGCTAGAGGCAGGAAACATGTTCCCGATGTTGGGGGAGTCTAGAACCAGGGGCCACAGTTTAAGAATAAGGAGTAAGCCATTTAGAACGGAGACGAGGAAACACTTTTTCTCACAGAGAGTGGTGAGTCTGTGGAATTCTCTGCCTCAGAGGGCGGTGGAGGCCGGTTCTCTGGATGCTTTTGAGAGAGCTAGATAGGGCTCTTAAAAATAGCAGAGTCAGGGGATATGGGGAGAAGGCAGGAACGGGGTACGGATTCGGGATGATCAACCATGATCACATTGAATGGCGGTGCTGGCTCGAAGGGCCGAATGGCCTACTCCTGCACCTATTGCCTATTGCCTATTGAGATAAGATCTGAATCTTTGGTTGTTCCTCCAAGAAAATAACAGACAATTACGAACAATCATTTGCCAATTCAATCAAAAATACGTAAGTATGAACAGTTGCACACCAACCTGTAAGAAACCACTGGGATCATTCTCTTTAATTACTTCCAGGCAGTATTCCATCAGACCAGTTGTTTGGCGCAGCTTGACGGTGCAATGGCTGATTTGATCTCTGACCACCTGGAAGGAAAACAAGCAGAATACGAGGCTTTAAAAAAAAAAGTGTGAAGTGGCACTTGAAGGAATAATGCAACTTTCTAGGACTTTAGTTCGTCCACATTTGGAATATGGCATGCAATTCTCACTCAATGTCAGGAAGGATGTGAAGACTTTGGGACTGGTGCAGATGAGGTTTACCAAAATGATGCCTGGATTATGCGGTATTAGTTACAGGGATTAGTTCCAGTTACAAGTTTATTTTTACACAGAGGTGTGATGAGTGCCTGGAACATGCTCGTTATACAATGAGAAGGCACAACCTCCAACATTGATGCTAATAGAATCGGGAACCAGGAACTGCAATGGAGATGACAGATGGAAAGTGACAAGACCGCAGAGTAATTTGAAAACTAGGGTGAGAATTTTCAAAGAGGTGTCCATTAGCCAAGGATATTGAATTTACTTAATCTGCCAATCTATGATTAGAGGGCACAGTCTCGAGATAAGGATCTTCCATTTAAGAATGAGTAATCATTGCCTAGGTTGTGCTGGTGTATAACAAGCAGAATAAAATTTAGGTAGTAAAATGACACAGCAGTAAAAGTAACAAGATCACAAATTACATGATCCTACAAACTACATTGATGCAACAAAGTACAGCATGGTACTGCACACTGTAATGGTATAATAGGACGATGTATGAATGAAAAAGTTGGAATACCATATAAACCAGGCAAACCTTCAGTTTGTGCTCATGTTCTTTGGTCACTCGTGAAAGCAACTGTCCCTTCCTTCTGTTCAGAGCTTCGATGAGAGCATCACACTGAGCAACAAGGCAGGCTTCAAACTCTACGCTGTTCTCCTGGACATAGCAAATAAAGTAAATCATTCAGACAGTCAAATGGACTCAAATATAATAAGGCACCCAAAGATCAAATGATAAATAGATTGAAACAAGAGTTATGACATACCTAAGAAAATCATTACTGCCTAAAATATAAGAATCTCCTTAAGGCCCAAGCGTCATCATCCGACTATAATGGAAAAAGTGGCAAGATATAAGAGTACAACAAGTTGACAGATGGCCAAATAGTGAAAGATGCGAAGAGGCAACTGCAGGAGAAATAGTATTTAGACATGGAGAGAAGCCAACAGGGGAAGAAAGAATTAAACTAAAGAAACAGAGAAGAGACTGCACATGCCAGAACTTGGGGCAAAGAACATACTGCTGGAGGACTTCAGCAAGTTGAGCAGCATCTGTGGGTGGAGGTGGGAGAGTCTATATTTCTGTCTATATTTCTGATTGAGATCCTGCATCAGGACTGAGTGAAAAGAAAGATAATTAGTATAAAGAGGTGAAGCAGAGGGGTGAGACAGGGTCCAGGAGTTGATAAGTGGACCATAAGGAATGATGGGCTGAAGGAGTCAGATGTGAGGGTAAAAGTAGAGACAGAGGGTGGAGGGAAAGAAGCAGGGAAACTATGGCTACATGTGCTTGAATCTAATAGGCAAGGAAGATAATGAAGACAACTAAGAGAAAGATTATGGGTAGGTAGAAGATAGACACAAAAAGCTGGAGTAACTCAGCGGTACAGGCAGCATATCTGGAGAGAAGGTATGGGTGACGTTTCAGGTCGAGACCCTTCTAGATATGACAGGGAATCCAGTGGTTAAAGTGTCTGGAACTCAGAGGGGGAACGGGAACGAAATGGGTGATGGGAGTCCGTGGGAGACAGATAAGGAAACGAGAGTAAAAATGGGAAGACCAGAAATGATTCAGGAAAGAGTGAGCAAGGGGTAACATGAGATAAAGATTACTTGCAATTAGAAAATTCTATGTTAATACCATTAGGTTGTAGGTTAAGAGGAATATGAGGTGCTCTTCTAGTTTGCGTTGGGTCTCACACTGGCAGTGAAGTAGACTGAGTACAGAAAGTCTGTGCAGGAATGGGAAGGGGATTGAAATGGCATGCAACTGGGAGCTTGAAATGGTCACTATGGACAGAGTGCAGGTGCTCTGCAAATCACATTCCAGGTCTGTGCTTGATCTCACCGATGTAAAGGAGGCCACGACAAGAGCACTGAATACAGTTGACAAGGTTAGAGGATGTGCGGATAAATCTTTGCCTCATCTAGAAGGGTTGTTTAGGTCCCTAGATTGTGTTGTGGGCGGAGGTGTAGGGACAGGTGATGGACCCACTGTGGTTGGGGATGAAGTTCAGGGATGAGCAGACCACAGAGTCACACAGAGAGTGGTCCCTGGAGAAGGCAAAAAAAGGTTGTGGGATATCGCTGCAGGTTGTGGAAATGACAAAGGATGACATGCTGGATGCAGAGGACTTCAGAGAGAAAAGTGAGTACTCAGTGAACCCTATCTTTGTTGGGTTTGGCAGGGGGAGGTTTGAGACCGGAAGTTTGAGTAATGGGGAAAATGCAAGGGAGGGCTCCATCAACCACAGGAAAGGGTAAGTTACATGTCAAGTCAAGTCAAGTCACATTTATTTATATAGCACATTTAAAAAACAACTCTCGTTGACCAAAGTGCTTTACATTTGTTATAAGAATAGTATACACAAACAAGCTACATACATATATACAAATAGCCCTCGCTCAGAGGACGTCAGGAAAGGCTACGTTTTTAGTCTAGACTTAAAGGAATCGATGGAGGGGGCAGTTCTGATGGGGAGGGGGATGCTGTTCCACAGCCTAGGAGCTGCAACCGCAAAGGCGCGGTCGCCGCTGAGCTTATGCCTAGACCGCAGGACATTCAGCAACCTAAAGTCGGCCGATCTGAGGGACCTGGAGGTGGTGTAGTGAGAAGACTTTTAATGTAGATGGGTGCAAGCCCATTGAGGGCTTTGTAGACAAAGAGGAGGGTCTTGAAATTTATTCGGAACCGCACGGAGCCAGTGGAGAGAGGCCAGGATCGGGGTGATGTGGTCCCTTTTTCGGGTGCCCGTCAGGAGTCTCGCTGCGGCGTTTTGGACCAGTTGCAGGAGGGACAGGGAAGATTGGCTGATGCCAGTGTAAAGGGAGTTGCAGTAATCTAGGTGGGAGGAGATAAATGTATGGATGATCTTTTCGAGGTCATCAAACTGGAGGAATTGTTTTATTTTAGCTATCATCCGAAGCTGAAAGAAGCTAGCTTTTACCACGGCATTGACTTGTTTGTCAAATTTCAGTGCTGAGTCAAATATCACACCGAGGTTTTTGACTTGAGGTTTGAGTAGTGGGGTAAGGCTTCCAAGGCTATCTGCTATCATTTTGATTGAGTCCGAGGGGCCGAGAAGGATGACCTCAGACTTACTCTCATTTAGTTGGAGGAAGTTCTGGGCCATCCAGCACTTTATATCCTCGAGGCAGCGGGTAAGGTTAAGCAGATTTGATTGGTTTTTGGACATGTCTTGAAAAAGGAGGACATTTCAAGCGTTCTGGAATGGAAGGCTCATCTTCACAGCAGATGTATTGGAAACGGAGAATTTGGGGAAAGGGGTGACTTCCTTACATGAGACAAGGTGACCAGTGGTGAACCGTGGGATCACTGGGTTTTGTAGCAAATGTCCGAGGATAATTTGTCTTCTGAAATGGAGACCGAGATATCCAGAAACGGAGAGAAGCGTCAGAAATGGTCCAAGTGAATTTGAGAGCGGTGGAAGTTAGTAGCATAGGTGATAAATTAGACACGTTCTGCATGGGTGGAGTGGGCAGCACCAATACAGCCATCGAGATAATGGTGTAAGAGTTGGGTGTTATACAAGAGAGGTTTGGAACAAGGACTGTTCTACACAGCCAATGCTGGGACCCATGTGAATGCCCATGGGTACACCTTTCATTTGTAGTAAGAAAAAGGACATTAAAAGAGAAGTTGTTAAAGATAAGAACAAATTCTGCCTGATAACCATTCTACAATAACATGAAAAAAATGTGCACGTAAATAGAACTATAGTTCAATAATTTTGTGCTGTGTTTCAAAGTGGAATTACAATTATTAATTTGGTACAATGTGGAGTGGCGATTAGGAATGATTTTATAAATTGGTTCAAACGGTACAGGACTATTAAAAATGAAACAGATTCTACATTAAAATCAATATGAAATAATAGGTGAAATTAAATTTCAGGGACAGCACAGTTCAATCCTGACTATGTGTGCTCTCTATACGGAGTTTGTACATTCTCCATATGACTGCATGGGTTTCTCCGGGTGCTCTGGTTTCCTCCCACATTCCAAACAGGAGCAGATTTGTAGGTTAATTGACTTCTGTATATTGTCCCTAGTGTGTGGTGTGTACGGGTGATCACTGGTCGGCGCGAACGCGGCAGGCCAAAGGGCCTATTTCCACGCTTTAAACTAAACTTAAATCAAGGCGAAGTCTGTGTCTGCAAACATTGGAAGCTGTTTAGAACTTGTCAATCTCTCAGCAATGTCTTTGTAATATGCACTTGATTTCCCAAGGGCTTTAAAATGTGTTTTAAAATTAGTAGGATCCAACAAATGGGTCAGTATATAAATTGGAATGAAATCATACAGATACAGCATCGCAGAATTTATTTTGGACCAAAATTAAGTAACAATACATTTGGAATATTTGAAAAGTATATGTCACCCTAGGGATTAATTTGTTTGCCTTTTAAATTGAAGTGATATGTTTCCTAAAACTGAGTGGGTAATTTACCTGCTGTAGTGAAAAGCCTGGGAACAGAGGAATATATTTCATGCTGATCATCAACTATATTTAGCTTCGCATTCATATTTATCCTACCAGGAAAAGGACAACTTTGACCGATAGACAAAGCCACATCAAAACTAAAGCATATTTCCCTTCATTTACTTCCAAGAGCACTTTATATGGTAGTCGTATATTAATCAGCATTCCAAGGGGAGATAAAATGAACTAATAAACACGTAATCCACATTAGACAACAAACTTAACCGCAGCAGATAAGATTTTAATTAAACGGTAAAATTCATACCTGGATTTGCTGCACCATGTTCCTTAGTAGTGCCAAGAATTCTTTAGCTTCTTTTGCCTTCTCTGACAATCCATTCAATGCTTGAGAGAGCTGATTCTAAAAACACAAATGTACATGTTAAAAATACTTAATATTCAGCAGGATAGACTGATGCTAGTGCACATCTCGGACAACCAAGTTCAAGAGTAGCTGTACATGATCACAAATTCAAACTTAAATTGTCAAAATATTTTTCACTTTCTTAGCTGACATCTTATTCAATGGAAAACATCAGTGATTTAATTCTTCCAAAAAGACCAGTATTTTTTTTAATGTATTTAGACACTTTTATACCATCAAAGTCAAAATAATGCAAGATGTGTACTCCTGACTGTTATTCTAGAAAATTCATGCATGGTTGATTAATGGTGTGAGGTAGATTTTTTACCCCTATATCACCCAGTTCACACTTGTTCTTCAGGTGGGAAACGTGCTCACAATGCCTCACCTATCTGATACACTAATGCAGTCGTCTCAGAACTTCCTCTGAAATGGTCGAACAAGCTTTTCAAGGCCAATTATAGATGGAATACAAATGGCAGCCTATCCAGTTACATTCTGATCCCAAGAAAAAAAGGATTATGATTTTATGATTTTACTTTCATTCTGGTCAGAAAACAGAATGATACTGGTCTAGAGTATTGAAAAATAATTTTTGTTTCCAGAAACTATGGAAATTTAGATGACAAATGTAGTTAGTTAGCATTAATAAATTAAATGCTTTCATTTCATGCAGACACTGCATTCTTTATTACAAATGCCTACAGAATCTAGAATACAGTGCATTCAGAAAGTATTCAGACCCCTTCATTTTTTCCACATTTTGTAACGTTAGAGCCTTATTCTAAAATGAATTAAATTCATTTTTTTTATCATCAATCTACACACAATACCCCATAATAAAAAGCGAAAAACAGGTGTTTAGAAATGTTTGCAAAGTAATTAAAAAGAAATAACTGAAATATCACATTTACATAAGTATTCTGACCCTTTACTCAGTACTTTGTTGAGGCACCTTTGGCAGCAGTTACAGCCTCAAGTCTTCTTGGGTATGACGCTACAGCCTTGACACATCTGCATATGGGTAATTTCTCCCATTCTTCTCTGCAGATCCTCTCAAGCTCTGTCAGGTTAGAGTGTCGATGCGCAGCTATTTTCAGGTCCCTCCAGAGATGTTCGATCGGGTTCAAGTCCAGGCTCTGGCTGGGCCACTCAAGGACATTTACAGACTTGTCACAAAGCCACTCGTGCGTTGTCTTGGTTGTGTGCTTCGGGTCGTTGTCTTGTTGGAAGGTGAACCTCCGCCCCAGTCTGAGATCCAGAACACTTTGGAGCAGGTTTCATCAAGGATCTCTCTGTACTTTGCTCCATTCATCTTTTCCTCGATCCTGACTAGTCTCCCAGTTCCTGCCGCTGAAAAACATCCCCACGGCATGATGCTGCCACCACCATGCTTCATCGTAGGTATGGGTATTGGCCAGGTGATGAGCGGTGCCTGATTCCTCCAGGCATGACACTTGGCATTCAGGCCAAATAGTTAAATCTTGGTTTCATCAGACCAGAGAATCTTGTTTCACATGGTCTGAGAGTATTTTATGTGCCTTTTATCAAACTCCAAGCGGGCTGTCATGTACCTTTTACTGAGGAGTGGCTTCCGGCTGGCCACTCTACCATAAAGGCCTGATTGGTGGAGTGCTGCAGAGATAGTTGTCCTTCTGGAAGGTTTTCCCATCTCCACCGAGGAACTCTGGAGCTCTGTCAGAGTGACCATCGAGTTCTTGGTCGCCTCCCTGACCAAGGCCATTCTTCCCTGATTGCTGTTTCGCCGGGCGGCCAGCTCTATGAAGAGTCCTGGTGGTTCCAAAGCTCTTCCATTTAGGAATGACGGAGGTACTGTGCTGTTCGGGACCTGCAATGTCGCAGAAATTGTTTTTTACTGTTCCCCAGGTGTGTGTCTCGACACAATCCTGTCTCGGATGTCTGCGGACAATTCCTTCGTCTTCATGGCTCAATTTTCAGTGACATAGCAAAGGGTCTGAATACTAATGTAAATGTGATATTTCAGTTATTTATTTTTAATTACTTGGCAAAAATTTCTAAACACCTGTTTTCGCTTCTTCATTCGGGGGTATTGTGTGTAGATTGATGATTAAAAAATGTTTTAATCAATTTTAAAATAAGGCTGGAACGTAACAAAATGTGGAAAAAGTGAAGGTGTCTGGATATTTTCTGAATGCACTGTATGTCTTGGCCCAGGCCCCCAGGGTTCAAGCACCAAATTTAATTTTGCATCAGGGAGCCAATTTGAAAATTGTACTTCCCTTTCATAATACAATAGATACAATATTTTAAATTTCTCTTTTTAAGCTTATCAATTTTCTGATCACTTCAAAGTTTGTGCTCATTTCTGTTGTTCTGGTGTCTATGAATTAGTCATGCAAGAATACACCAAGTCAATATGGTTGATTACAACCAGAAGTATGAATTTAACAGGTCAAACAGCTAACAAAAACAACTGGAATTGATTGAACTCTCAATCTCATTGCATCTGTTCATTAGAGCATACGATCATGGTCAATAATGTTTTAGAAACTATTTATTGACAGATGTGGGCAACATTGGCAAAGCAGCATTTATAACCTATTTCAAATTGCCTTCAAGATTATGGTGAATGCTTTCAAGAACTACTGCAGTCAGTATTGTGAAAGAGCTTTAGTAGTACTGTTAGTGGAATTTTTTCAGGATTCAAACTCATTGTTATCAATTAAGGTCAAATATCTCCAATTAAAGGTGACGCTTTCCTGACTTTAATAGAGTAAAAGTGAAACACAATATTCTAATCGGGCTTGACAGGATAGATTTGGATGATGGTATTTCTCCTGATTTGTGTGTCTTGAAGCAGGGGTCACAGTTTCAAAGTCATGTGTTGGGCATTCAGGACTGAGTTAAGGAAGACCTTCTTTATTCACAGGCTTTGGAAGCCTCTTCCAAGTGGCTGTGGCTCAGTGAATAGATCCATACATTTTTGGATAGCAAGGGATTCTGGTGTTATTGCAGGAAAATGGCACAAAGGCAAATGATCAGTCATGATCCCACGAATTGATGGAGCAGGGTCGAAGGGCTGCTCCTGCTACTTACGTTAATAAGTCTTGACGGGGGAAGGGGGCACTGAAGAGCACAATCTCAGTAATGAGGACCGCACAGAGCTGATCAGGGCGAATGGCACTGCAATTGCTTTGACTTGGTTGAATGGAAGATGTAGAAGAACTCAGCAACGGATCTGAATGAATATGCAATGTTACCGACTTCATAAGGAAATAGAACATAGAGCAATGCAATACAGAAACAAGCCCCTTTCCCCGCAATGTCTGGGCTGAACATGATGCCAAGACCACTCTTATCTGCATGCACATAATCCATATCCAATCATTCCCTGCATATACATATGTTCATCCAAAAGTCTCTTAAATGCCACTATCGTGCCTGCCTCCACCACCACCATCAGCAGCCTCCACTCACAACCCTCTTTGTAAAAAACTTGCCCCACACATCTCCTTTAAATATTTCACCTCTCACCTCAAATCTATGCCTTTTATTTGATTTTTCCATTCTGAGAAAAAGGTTCTGTCTACGCTGTCTCCCCACAACCTCTGATGTTTCAGAGAAAGCAACTCAAGTGTAAATTGATGATAAAAAAAAATGAATTTAATCAATTTTGGAAAAGACTAACGTAACAAAATGTGAAAAAAGTGAAGAGATCTGAATACTTTCTGAATGCACTGTATGCTTCACATTCTAATGTCTTCCAATGATTTGGTGCCCAAAACTGGACTCAATATTCCAAATGCAGCCTAACCAAAGTCCCATAAAGCTGAATTATACTCAATGCCCCAACCAAGCATATGACTTTTTTTACCACTACTTGTGTTGCCACTTTCAGGGAGTTTTGGACTTGGACTCCTGTATCACTCTGTACATCAATGCTGTTAAGGTTCATTCTATTAATTGTACATTTTCCCCTTACATTTGACTTCCCAAAGTGCAACACTTCACACTTGCTCAGAATAAACTCCATTTGCCATTTTTCGACCCATTCTGTAGCTGATCCATATCCCACTGTATACTTTGACAACCTTCTTCAGTCCTGACCTCAACAATCTTGGTGTCATCTGTCATCTTAATCACATGCATCTTAATCTTCTGGATTAGCCTATCATGGGGGACTTTATCAAATGCCTTTCTAAAATCCACATGTTCAACATCCACCATCCAACCCTCATTGATCACCTTCGTCACCTCCTCAAAAAACAATAATGATTGTATCTCTGGTCTATTCACAATCATTTGTCTAATGATGAACAGGGTCATGCTATCTAATGCCACATGTTTATCAATAACCTGTTCACTAATAAGGCCAGGTGACCTATTTCTGTTCTACAAACTCCTTGTTTTGTGAATCCTGTTTTGGTTCTACCAAGGGAGCCAATAGTGTTTAATTGTCATATGTACCAACAACAGAACAATGACATTCTTACTTGCAACAGAACAAGACTGCAAACACAATGCACATAGATAAACAAAATAAACAAAATTTCAATAAACAAATAACCTATACTATTCTAGTGCAAAATAAATTGAAATATTTGGTGCAACCCAAAGATAATTCATAGTTGAAGTTAGTGTTGTGTCATGCAATGGCCAGGAAGTGAATGGGTAAGATCATCTCTGATCCCTCTCACCCTGGCCACAAACTCTTTGAATCACTTCCCTCTGGACTGTCAAAGCTGCCACAGGCAGTCATAAAAACAGCTTTTTTCCACGAGTAGTAGCTCTACTCAATAACCAAAAATCTGTAGCCATATTTTGCTCAGGTATTTTATTTAATTCACAGGTTTAATCGATAATGTTTTATTATTAATGTTTAATGTTTTATGTGTCATTCCTAACTGTCACTGTATGTCATGTTGTCACTTGCGGGCGGAGCACCAAGGCAATTTGTTTGTATGTGAATACTTGGCCGATAATTCATTCATTCATTCATTCACGTTCGAGAGCCTGATAATTGTTGGAAAGAAGCTATTATTGAACCTGGTGGTCATGGTGTTCAGATTCCTCAGTTTCAGTTCAGTTTATTATCATGTGTACCGAGGTACAGTGAAAAGCTTTTTGTTGCTTGCTAACCAGTCAGCAGAAAGACAATACATGATTACAATCGATCCATTTACAGTGTATATGTTGGCTAGAACTAGTGTGAATGCATGATCGATGATTTTGACTCAGTGAGCCCAAATACAGTGAAGTACATTTGCTCAAGGTTGTCTGTGATGACAGTGTCCTCAGTATGAGGCTGTGCTGGATCATCCGCTCTGCACACGTGAAAATGGCTGTGATACTTTGTTTCTGTCATTACCCACTGCATTTTTGCCATCATTGTAAGAGATGTGTATCCAGAATCTCATCCTCTATAGTTATAGTTATATCTCTCGACCAGATGTTGTAAATCTACCAAACTCTTACTGTCTCATTATGGGATAGTTTAATATTATCCATCAGACTGCTTCCACAGGCACAAGAAACTGCAAACGCTGGAATCTTGTTCAACACACAGTGCTGCAGGAACTCAGGAGGGACTGGACAGATGACGTTTCGGGTTGGGACTCTTCTTCAGATTCTTGCTTCCACAGTTTATCTTGCAGCTATTCTTCTGTTGTAGTTTCATCAGGCAAGCATTCTCTGTTTCAGTCACAGCTTCTTACATTCTATTACATTCCTTAGTGAAGTAAGGTTTGACATCTGATAGATAGAGGGATATGTTGGGCAATGGGATCACAAATTGGGATGAAATATAATTCTTCTTCTGCTGATTGTCCTTAGTGCATCTTGAAGACCCGGTTTTGAGCAGGCATATTTGTTCTGATTCTGTGACATTACTTATTTCCCTTTTCCTCTGCAGCTTGATCTCTCTCAAACATGACCATCAACTCTCTTTTCATCCATTTTGCAATTAACCTGTACAAAAGTGTAATTTTACCGTGAGAGGAAACCAGAGTATGCAGAAGAAACCCGAGTAGTCATTAAATGATTCTGCAAACTCTGCACAGACAGAACTAGAGTTAAGGATCAAACCTGAGCCAATGAAGCACTTCTTGATACATCAACGTGTCACTATTTGAGCAGAAGGGATTTAAAGCATACAGTGCCCTCCATAATGTTTGAGACAAAGACCCATCATTTATTTATTTGCCTCTGTACTCCACAATTTGAGATTTGTAATAGAAAAAAATCACATGTGGTTAGAGTGCACATTGTCAGATTTTAATAAAGGGTATTTTTATACATTTTGGTTTCACCATGTGGAAATTACAGCTGTGTTTATACATAGTCCCCCCATTTCAGGGCACCATAATGAAACCAAAATGTATAAAAATGGCACTTATTAAAATCTGACAATGTGCACTTTAACAACATGTGATTTTTTGTATTACAAATTTCAAAATGTGGAATACAGAGGCAACTAAATAAATTATGGGTCTTTGTCCCAAACATTATGGAGGGCACTGTATATGCACTGCATGTATCCACTGTTTGTTTAGTAGGCTGTACTTTCCTGTGCAATGTGCCATATTCAGAATGGATATGGTAGATTGTGCAGGGTTTGAGGACCAAAGGTGGATCCAGAATTAGTCGGTAGATGGTAATGTTGATTTTCATTTATTGCTAATTTAACACCAGCACTGCCATTTGACTTTCTTGACTCAGCCAACGTCACATGATAAGCTAAATTCTTGCAAACACAAACACTTCATCAACCTAATGTCTGAAAGGAATCAATTACTTGGAGCTGCAATCTAAAACTATTTTAAATTGTGATCATATTTTTTTTCAATCAGATTATCTCTCATACTTTATAGAGGCCGTCAGCATCCATAAAGACTCCTCACACCCTTGTAATGGACTGTTCGAACTCCTACCTTCCGGCAGACGTTACAAGGCCTTCTACGCCCGCATCTCCAGACTCAGGAACAGCTTCATCCCCAGAGCTATAGCTGCCCTGAACCGGTCCTGCTGAGTGCCCCCCACCCCCATGAACTGTCTCCCTCAGATGGTCACGTCGCAGACACATTTGCACTTTAGACTGTTTTGACTGTTTTACTGTTCTTTTTATAAACCATGTTCTCGGGGTATCTAAATCTAAATTTTATTAGTTGGTTAAGTTATGACATCGGATGGAAGCTGCATACCAAATCTCGTTGCACATATGTGCAATGACAATAAAAGATATTATTATTATTATTATTATTATTATTATTATTATTATGTGCTCCGTTGCTCATCTTAAGGCAATTCACTCATTCCAGGAATCAACGTAATTTTGAATTCTTCATGGTTTATTTTGTTTGAACAGAAGAACCCACCAAGTCTACCCTGACTCTCAGGTTATTCCCATCGGTCCCAATCTCCCTGTCAATTCCGTACACCCTAGTCTTTACAACTTAGCCAGATTCTCCAGCCACCCACCTCAATGTAATTTACTCCAGCCAATTATCCTAGCAGCTGTCTTTAGGATATGGGAGGAAAGTAGAGCTCAGGGGACAGACTCCACACAAACAACCCCACTGGTCAGTGTCAACCCCCAGCTGCTGAAGCCGTGTGGCAGCAGCACTAATTGCTGCACCATTGAGTATCACAAATAAAACCAATGAACCGTACTTGAATATTGCTAACTATTAACAGTACAACCGTTGCCTCACATCGCCAGTGACCTGGGTTCGATCCTGACCTTGGGTGTTCTCTGTGCGGAATTTGCACATTCTCCTTTGACTGCATGAATTTTCTTTGGGTTCTCTGGTTTCCTCCCACATCCCAAAGACTTGTGGGTTTGTAGATTCATTGGTGCAGGGAGTGGATACAAAAGTGGCATACATAGAACTAATGTGAATGGTGATCGATGATCAGCCTCATTCTTCCCCTCCCCTACCATAGATGAGGCTCTCACCAGGATCTCTTCTATACCCCGCAACACTGCTCTCTCTCCCCATCCCCCCACTCGGAACAAGGGCAGTGCCCCCCAGTCCTCACCTTTCACCCCACTAGTCGTCACATACAACAAATAGTCCTCCGTCATTTTTGCCACCTCCAACGTGACCCCACCACTCGCCACATCTTCCGATCTCCCACCCTGTCTGCTTTCCGCAAAGACCGCTCCCTCCGTAACTCCCTGGTCAATTCTTCCCTTCCCACCCGTACCACCCCCGCCCCGGGCACTTTCCCTTGCAACCGCAAGAGATGCTACACATGTCGCTTTACCTTCCCCCTCGACTCCATTCAAGGACCCAAGCAGTTGTTCCAGGTGCGACAGAGGTTTACCTGGATCTACTCCAACCTCATCTATTGCATCCGCTGCTCTAGATGTCAGCTGATCTACATCAGTGAGACCAAGCGTAGGCTTGGCGATCGTTTCGCCGAACACCTCCGCTCAGTCTGCATTAACCAACCTGATCTCCCTGTCGCTCAGCACTTCAACTCCCCATTCCGAATCCGACCTTTCTGTCCTTGGCCTCCTCCATTGCCAGAGTGAGCACCACCGGAAACTGGAGGAGCAGCACCTCATATTCCGCTTGGGCAGTCTTCTCCAATGGACCTCCAATTTCCGGTAGCCCTTGGTGTCTTCTCAGCTCTACCTCAGCCCTCTGGCTTATCCCTTTCTTCTTCCCGCCCCCCCAACCCCACCCCCCCCCTCCCCCACCCTGCATCAGTCTGAAGAAGGGTTTTGGCCCGAAACGTTGCCTATTTCCTTCGCTCCATAGATGCTGCCGCACCCGCTGAGTTTCTCCAGCAATTTTGTCGACCTATTTCCATATTGTGTCTTTCAATCAATAAATACCTCCAATGCAAGTACCTCCAATGCAAGTACCTCCCTCCTTAAATAATTTAAAATACAGAAAAATACCTTGGATGCAGCCTCACTAATGACCTGTATTACTGCAGGAAGACTGCTCTATCATTTACATTCCATCTCCCTTGCAACAAAACCACTATTGTATAGTTTAATGACAAATTAAAATATTCTGGAAATCAGGTTAAAAAATCAGATTCTATGTCAAAAATAAATTATACATGATGCCATTATGTTAAAAAGATTGATTCAATATCTGATGTTCATGAATGGGTCAAACTCACTTGACAGTTTTGTTATGCATTCATCCAGTTCCGATTCTGAAATCCAATAAGCATCGGACTTATCTTTAGTCAGATGTCTAAAGTGTTTAATTGCCATGACCAGAATAATGAAATTCTTACATACTGCAACTTGACAGGCCCATTAAGCACAATTAATCTTTACACAATATGATTCTTTTCAACAATCATGATTCATTTAAAATCGGAAGATAGCCAAACAGTTTTTGAGAAAAGAATCCTGAGTGGTTGCCTCCTGGAAATCCTGTTACTTAATTGTAAGAAAAGTAACATCATTTTCGAGGCTCAACAAACTGCAGACTTAAGAAGGGTCCTGACCCAAAACAGCGTAGTCTGTTCATTCCCTCCACAGATGCTGCCTAACCTGCTGAGTTCCTCCAGCACTTTGTGTTTTGCTAAAAGACTGTGTTAAACTTTGAGTTCTCTCTCCTCCCTATGGGGGGCACTATTGTAGACCTATTGTATATGAACGACTAACTGATGGGGAGAGTTTACATTTGAACACTTTGGCATGGGAGAGTTGTGTTCCTAAATGGCCTGTCCCACTTACGTGTCCTTGGCACGCAAATTACGCGACCTCGCGGTCGGGTCCTGCGAAGGTCAGGCGCGATTACATGCGTACGCACAGCCGTCTGGAGCGCGTGACGTCATTTGAAGATGGACACAAAGCTGGAGTAGCTGAGCAGGACCGGCAGCATCTCTGGAGAGAAGCAATGGGTGACGTTCGTGTTGAGACTCTTCTTCAGTCTGAAAAGAAGGGTCTTGACCCGAAACGTCACCCATTGCTTCTCTCCAGAGATGCTGCCGGTCCTGCTGAGTTACTCCTGCATTTTGTGTCTATCTTCAATTTTCTTGGCCCTGCTCTGCGTGTAGGAGTGGGGGCGGATCCGGACCGCAACGGCCGTGAGCCCCAGGCCGAGTTCGCGATCGTTTGCCTGCTTCTGCTGCTGTTGAAGGTGAGACGTTGCGTCGCGCCAGGGTCTTGTGCCTGTCCCACTTTGGCCGTCAGTTCCGCGACAGACCGTTGGCGCGCAAAGATTTTGTTCACTACAAAAATTTCGGAGCCCCGTGCGATGTCGCGCACAACTCCATACCCCTCCGCGCTTCTAAGTGGGACCGGCCCCACGCAGCCATACGATGCCCGTACGCCTCAACGCGACCACGAGGTTGCGTAATTTGCGTGCCAAGGACATGTAAGTGGGACAGGCCCTTAACTGTTTTATTTTCCATGAAAATCCTAACATTACAGAAATGCAAAATTCCTGAAACAATCCTAGGACAGCTTGAGAAAGAAAAAACATTTGCTCTTACATTTAACTGCAATAATTTAAACTGCAATTGAATTTATAATTTATAATTCAGTGTTTGTCTACATATTACAACTATCTTGTTCAAGCTGATACTTCCTGTCTTTTCTAGTACACAAGTAACATGTTTTGTTTTCTGATCCATATAAGTTCTACACGTAAGTTCTACTGAAATGGTAGTACACCTTTCCATTATACCAAGGAAACTGACTTTCCAGGTTATTTTGTCAAGAGAAAATGCAATTCTCATACAGAATGAAAAAGCCGTTAAATAGTTTGCAAAAGCTGACCGTGCAGATATGGTAGATCATAAACTGTCTTCACTTTTTATCATTATAATATTGTATTAAATTCTTAAATGCTCAACCTCCAAAAGCCAACATGACCATATATTTTCTCAATGTGTTCACATATCTACCAGAATTCTATCAAAGTCTCCAATAAAATAAAATATGATGCCACTGGACTGACAGTAGGATGTACATCATAGATTCATTAGCAAAGCCCTGAAAATTAAATTGGGTGGCGCAGTGGTAGAGTTGTTGCTTTAGCGGGTTCAATCCTGACTACGGATGCTGTCACATTCACCATGTGATGGTATCCTCCCGCATTCCAAAGACGTACAAGTTTGTAGTTAATAAGCTTCTGTAAAATTGCCCCTAATTGGGATAACTAATGTATGGGTGATCATTGGTCGGCACGGACTTGGTGAGCCAAAGGGCCTGTTTTCACACTCTATCTCTAAAACTAAAATGAATGGAAAATCAATTACAAGTTTAGCCTGGAGAGAGAAAGCTGAGTGGAGGGAGCAGCTGCTTTTCAGACTGGAAGAAAGTGCAGTTATATTCCCCGTGTTTTCTTCTAAAAACAATGGGGGGTTTTCTGCTGTGCAATATTTACCACAACTTGACTCTAAACATAAACGTCAACGTTTATAGGTGTCATGAAATTCAATGGAGGAAAAAAGAGGCATAGTCCAAAAGCTAATATCATTGCACTTTTTAAAGCACATGGACAGGTATCATCGGCTCGCAGACTATGGAATCAGTGTTGGAAGGTGGGATTAGGTAGGGAGCTCTTTTTAGATTGGCTTAGTGGATCAAATGGCCTCCTTCTGGGGCTTAAATGTTCGATGATTTAATTCTACTTCAAGAGAACAGATAAAATGAGCAACTACATGGCACAGGGAATTTGACCAAGAGTATTGTTGGGTGATAGGAAGAAATAATGGACGCAAAACATAAATGATATCAATTTAAAAGAGGCAGGTATGTAGGTATTAGAAGGTGCAGGAAAAGATGAAAAAGTTGTTTAAAAATATGGCAGCTTTGGCTTTGTAAAATACCGGAATAAGAGTACTAAGAAGATGATATAATGGTAAAAGTTGAAAATAATTATGAAAAAAACATTCAAATGTTAGGCCTGGTTCAGTTCTGAGTCTCTGAAAAGATGTGATAATGTGGAGGTGATTTACGAGAATGGTAACAGGGACAAGCACTCCATTCATGCAGAAAGAACAAAAGAAACTAGTGCTCTCTTGTGCAGATGGTTCAATAAGTCATTCCATGTCGAAAGTTAAAATTATAAATAGTTTAATGGAGTGAAAGGGTCAAAAGCAATTTCAATTAACAAAAGGATTGTTAATTGAAGGACACAAATTGTGGGTAAAGTATCCTTGCATAGATGGGGTGGTCTGAAGGGAATTGAGGAAATCAATTTAAACTAACTTTTAAAAAGACAAATGGATTAATACTTGAAGGGTGAGAATTTGCAGGACCATGGGGAATAAGCACTGGTACCCAACTAATTGACGTCAAAATGTCAATAATTAGCCAGGTTTGATTGCTTTGATTGCTGTCCCACTACTCGTTTGCTGGTAATTAACCCAAATTTGGTGATTTAACGTATATTGAACAGAATTCATCTCTTCACTGTTAGATGGACATCCAATGCTGGAATAAATCAGCGGGTCAGGCAGTATCTCTGGAGAAAATGGATCGGTTATGTTTCGGGTTGGGATCCTTCTTCAGAACGCTGAATACAGTCTGAAGAGAGGTCCTGGTCTGAAACGTCACCTATCCATTTCTCCAGAGATAGACACAAAGAGCTGGAGTAACTCAGCAGGACAGGCAGCATCTCTGGAGAGAAGGAATGGGTGTCGCTTCTCCATAGACGCTGCCCGACCCGCTGAGTCTCTCCAGCATTTTGTGTCTATTTTTGGTAAACCAACAACTGCAGTTCTTTATTATTATGTCTTCACTGTTACTGCCAACACTCGAGGGAGAGGTTGAGTAGGCTGGAACTATATTCCCTGGAGAGCAAGAGGATGAGGGGTGATCTTATAGAGGTGTATAAAACCATGAGAGGAATAGATCTGGTAGACACACAGAATCTCTTGCCCAGAGAAGGAAAACTAAAAACCAGATGGTATAGGTAAAGGTGAAGAGGGAAAGATTTTATAGGAATCTGAGTGATAACGCTTTCATACAAAGGGTGGTGGGTGTATGGAACAAGCAGCCAGATGAGATAGTTGAAGTAGGGACTATCGCAACATTTAAGAAACAATTGAAAAGGTACATGGATCGGATGAGTTTAGAGGGATATTGCCCAAATGCAGGCAAGTGGGGCTAGTGTAAATGGGACATGTTGGTCGGTGTGGGCAAGTTGCTATTTTAACGGTTAATTCATTAAAAGTGATGTCTGCACGAATGCCTTTTGAAAATCGGTACAAAAGATTACTTTTGGTAATCATCTATATAATTAAAAGTCTCATCTTGACCACTTCCTGTCTGCGCTGTATAATGATTTTAGAAAAAATGCTACCCTGTATCGCTGTGATTTTTGGCCATCTTACTCACTGTCCTCCTCCACTGAGCTAGCCCCGAGGATTTTTCCCATCGATGAAAAATAAAAAAGCTATTAGTGTTTCAAAAATGTTGAGATTCTCTCTCCTGTCAATCATGCCACGAAGGCCACGCCCCTTCTGGTGGGAGGTGGGGAGGGACTATAACACCCAGAAGTGTGGGCGTGGCTCAGTCTCTGCAAGATGGAGGAGGGAGAGGTCACGACTCGCTGTCTTTAGTGGCCTTGCACCCTGCTTGAAATGGTATGAAACTGCACTTGAATTTGGTGGCCTTGCACCCTGCTTGAAGTGGTAAGAAACTGCACTTGAATTTGGTGGCCTTGCACCCTGCTTGAAGTGGAATTTCAAGGAATAGCCGTGAGTCAACTGCTAGCCCACCAGCCATGAGTGTATGTGTGAGTGAGTGTGTATGAGGTGGAGGGTAGGGGTGGGTGTGGGTGTGGGTGTGGGTGTGTGTGTGCGTGTGTGTGCGTGTGTGTGCGTGTGTGTGTGCGTGTGCGTGTGTTGGAATAGGTGGAGAGGTGGAATTTTGCGTTGGTGTACCAGCCCTCCTGTGTGAAGCTGGGACCCAACGGCTCCCACTTAGTCTAGTATGCCATTAAAAGTGTTTGTTTAACTCTTCCTTTCAAGAAGCAGGTAGACAGAAAATATTAATAAGTCTCCCACTTATGGATTGCATTATTTTTTACTGTAGGAAGTATTTTAATCTTATTTCAAAAGATTACGCAATTAATTCAAAAACTGACTGTCAAAAAAGTAATTGACTTGAATAAATACGTAGAGTTGAATTCTACGCGGTAAAGTAGGCTGGACTAAGCACTTCGAAAACATCATTCACATGGTTTCCTGATAAACACTAAATAGGTGCAGGAGTAGGCTATTTGGCCCTTCATGCTAGCACTGCCATTCAATATGATCATGGCTGATCATCTAAAATCAGTACCCCATTCCTGCTTTCACCCCATATCCCTTGATTCCGTTAACCTGAAGAGCTATATCTAACTCTCTTGAAAACATCCAGTGAATTGGCCTCCACTGCCTTCTGTAGCAGAGAATTTTACAGATTCACAACTCTCTGGATGAAAACGTTTTTTCCTCATCTCAGTCCTAAATGGACTACCCCTTATTCTTAAACTGTGACCCCTGGTTCTGGACTCCCCCCAACATCGGGAACGTTTTTCCTATATCTAGCCTGTCCAATCCCTTAAGAATTTTATATGTTTCTATAAGATCCCTTCTCAATACAATACAATACAATTCAATTTATTGTCATTTGGACCCCTTGAGGTCCAAACGAAATGTCGTTTCTGTTTCTGCAGCCATACATTACAAAACAAAAAGACCCGAGACACAACACAGTTTACACAAACATCCATCACATCGTTGTGATGGAAGGCAAAAAAAACTTATCTCTCCACTGCACTCTCCCCCCCGATGTCAGAGTCAGAGTCAACGTCAAAGCCCCCGGCTGGCGATGGCGATTGTCCCGCGGCCATTAAAGCCACGCCGGGTGATGCAAGGTCGCGCACCGGGTCTTTGTGTTAGAGCCCCCGGATCATCCTTCTAAATTCCAGTGAATACAAGTCCAGTCCCAAATAATAATGGACATTCGGTTATCTCAAAGAATGAAGTGCTGGACATGCTCAGTAGGTTAGGCAGCATTTGTGGAGGGATTAGATAGACAATGCTTCAGGTCAGGACCTCTCAATCAATCTGAAGTAGAGTCCCAACCCGATCTGTCCATTCCCACTTGACCCTCTTAGTTTCTCCAGCGCTGTTTTGGTTCGGATCCCAGTAACTGGCAGTTTCTTATCTCTCCACTCTTTGTTTCATTTTTTTCTGCCTTCCATGAACTTTGTATGCAATTTTAACCACCTCAGATTATGCCTCGGAGCTTTAATTATTGAACATTATATCAAAGTGCAAGTAATTGGATTGTGCAGAATTATTTTTTAATTATTCAATAATTGGCACATCAGTATGAACCAAATTATTCTTCAATATATTACATTACAAATGCATGATCATGACTTTTAAGATTACAAAGTAATTTCTGCAACTGTAACCGAAGATAAATTGCTCCTTAATCTCACTTTGAGCTAACATAGAATACGTTACCTAAATCAGACTTCTCAATACTCATTACTCATCTTAGTCAATACTCATCTTACTTTGCATGAGTACCATGAATTGAATGCGTGTTTGTATTAAATTACATGAATCAACTCTATAAATTCCAACAAACTACACGATTGTCTAGCAGATAATTTTCTGGATACTTATCACATATTAGCATTTTAGTTCTTGAGATGCCATAATTTTAACCCGTGGAAAACTATTCTGCATTCTCATTCTGCTTTGGAATCCTTTTCACTGTTCATTTCCTATAGATAAACTTTTTTTTGTGTAGATCTGCAATGAAACGACAAATGCCACAAGGTTATTGTGCTACAGAGTACCACTGCTACCACAGAAACATCAGGATATATGATGAGTTAATGCATTGAAAGTGATGTCTGCTCGAGTTCCTTTTGTCAGCCCTTACAAGCAAGAGGTCCTCACTATTTCAAGAAACAGGTCACCCACAAAATAACAATTGAATTTCAAACAAAATTAAGAAAGCAATGCCCTATTAGACTGTTTCTCCGGTGGAGGAGGGGATGGAAAGATTGTTTGTAAAAAATAACTCGGATCAAAGGCTTGCTATAAATTACAACAAATCTCCAGCTTAACGGTCGAAACAGGCTTTTAAATTAAAAAAAATAAGCAAAAATAAATACAATATTAATCTACTTTAACTTTGAAATATCGAGCAGTTGCAAAAAAGTATATCTTACTGGTTTAGAAACCTTGCTTCATTCTCATTCTCTATGAAGTTTAGCTTGGGCCTGAAGCTGTAATTCTCACAACCTCCATCTGAACACAGTCTTGAATCTGTAGCATGTATTTTGGGATCAAGTCCTTTCTAATTTTAAGGCTTTGTGAAATAACAATCATGCCACTCATTGAGTCACCGCTGTAGCCAACGTTAGAAGTAGTTTTATGACAAAAACAATGCAAGAAAGCTATACCTTCAGCTTTCTCCTACTTCACTATTTATTTGCATTTGGCAATCACACAAGGAGAATTGAAACATCAAACACGATTCACAGCTGCAAAAAGAGGAGCTTTCATCCAAAGCTTGAATAAATATACACCTTCAGGCGACTCTGCTGTTATAACCAGTCATAGGAATTTCAACATGACTTTGCATTAATTTAGTGTCTGCTAAATATCAATATCCTTTGATTATTTTTTTTTAATCAAGGCTTGTTGACGATCTGACGTGTTACAAAGCTCAGAATTCAGACCACGTCAGAATCAGAAATACATTTATTGTGGATTTGGTATATTTATACAGCTCTTAAAAAAAAATCACAATATTTCTCAGCTAATTACCATAATTGTTTTTGAAATTTTGTTTTCATTGTAATGCAGCCAAACACGCATACATCAATTTCCTGCAAATGACAAGGTATACGACAAAATAATTGTGATATAGTTAACACAATTGTCATTCCAATCAAAGCCCAGCAAATAAACTGCAATCTATGTAAGTGGACACATGCATTAAATAACCTAATTTATATGTTGAAGTCTATGCCAATTAAAGTGTTTCCATGCATAGTAATGCCTCTCCTCATCTTGGATTTCCTTAAATCTAAATGTGCACTTTTTTAATGCATGAGCTTTTGGAAAGTAAACTACTACTCAAATTCATTAAATTCAGTAAATTAAAATGAAATATTATTCCAAATTGAAGTATTGTCAATTTCCTATTTAGCGCTCACATCCTCCTATCTAACCTTTAGTGATGGGATTGTCAACTGTCAGAAGGATTCAATATAAATCAATTTGTTATTTGAATGATTCACAAATCCAAGACTCTTTTTGTGGTCAACTCTAAAAAGATCATGTTCATAAAGTAAACATTGCAGATAGTCAATGAAACAAGAACCATTTTAAGTGATATAAATTCTATTATAAACAGTCATGTCTGTCTGATGCGGACCGTTCAGCTTCATTTTTAGAAAACAAAGGAACATTTCTTCACGGTTTGAATTTGATTCCAGTGATTAATGAAGTTCCCAGGGGCTCCATTTAAAATGAGGATTAACCAATGAATAATATCTTTAGTCTAAAATAGTGCCAAATAATTAATTTCCTTCAGCAGTAGTTTTCCTTCAATTTACACTTTCCTTTGGGCTTAATTATTTTAAAGATTATATATTACACTAATGATTTACTGACCATGAAATATTAATATTGCAACAAAATAGGCCTGCAAAGTACTTTAAAATCATGAAAACCCCTTATTAACAATGTCACACTGGCAAGAAACTAAGTTTGCATACAGTACAGGAGTCCAAGAGCAAAGAATCATGACATCTAATTAAAACTTATAAATTATAGCTCTTGATGGCCAGCAAGTTACACAGCGCATTCTATCTGATGAATGCGATGTGCGGGAAGGTCCTGTGATATATGCTCATAGTTTCCCTGCACAGCAGTCATGATTCTGTTTACGTGGGGTGGGTGGTGACAATGATGGAGAGGGTGGTACTGAAGAGGGTTACCAACCTTAGGCTATGTTATGGGGCAAAATAGGAGCTGCGTCAAACAAGGTTGCACGCAACTTTACACTCTCAGTTCAGATCCTATCTTATCAATTCTGTCAATCGTAAAAGCCCCGAGGCCAAACTAAATGTCTTTCCAAACATTGATTGAAGTCCTCAATTCACTTTTGTCAAACAACTCCATTACTGCAGATCAACCAAATATTCCAGTCACCACACTAGTCCATTTGACCTAGCACTAAACATTTATGCACTTGTGAATTTATCCCCTTAAAGTTTAAATGGTAATTCTGTCACTGGCCCTGGAAGCAGCAAAGCTTTTGTGCAGCAGGTGGTTCTGAATAAATAGGCGCTGATATTTAGACAAACAATTCAGATGAAACAAAATGGATCAGATCTTTTTTGAAAGTACCTGCACATTGCAATAATAAACTTTGGGTTTCATTGATGGCTTGGAATAAAACTTTCAAATGCAATCTTAAGTGAACTAGATAATTTCTTAAAATATGATAACGATTAAGGGGAGTGAAATTCGAGTGGCTAGCCGCATGGAATGAAAGCCCAGGATGGCTTACCATTTGCAACTATATTTTACTGATCTTTTGAAAATGCAGTACAGCTGCCGATGATTCTACACTTAATGGTAAACATTGCAGGTACTCAAAAATGTTGAAGTGAAAACATTAAAACAGTTGACCAGAATTAGGGAAAGCACTGCAAGATAGTCTGTGCTGATGTTATGTGTGGTTAGGGAAGAGGATGTCTGATAGGAATGCAAGTAAAGTGGATTGAGGATTAAAGATCTCCATCAAATATTTCTGGACCCTGCTTCCTTTCCCATGGTAATAAATATTAAAACCCCATCAGATAATTGTCCTTCAACACACACTCTCACATCAGCCCCCCCCCCCCCCCCCCCCCCCCCACACCCACAACCTTAACAACCAGATATCAAATTTCTGCATTGTAAAGATCTTTTTCATCAATTTAACGATTCTTTAAAATGTGCAGCACTCAAACATCAAGTTCTAGTTCTAAATGCAATGAATAAGGATTCCACTATTTTCAAGTGAAACTGAGGTCAAGAAATCTGATAACTTGACCAAATTACATATAGTTCATCATTCTTGAATTGCTTGCTACAAGATTTCTCAATTTTGATTGTGTTATCTTTTTATTCACCCAGTCCACTCAAGTGCACACATTATTACAAGATGGTTCCACAGCACATTTACTGCAAAGGTAATGGAGATGTACATAGATGTACATTCGACCCACCCTGTCCAAGCTGACAAGTTGGCATGCTGGGCTAGTCCCATTTGTCAATATTTAGACCATAGCCTTAGAAACAATAAAACCGGATGCACGTTTATTGCGAAGTCTCGTGACGAAACTACGTGAAGAACCCGCCAGCCCGCATGCACATCAATACGCCGTCGCGAGATACGGATGCCTTCGGAAATTCTCCGTCAGAGCTTTAACCGTGAAGGTAGAGTTGTTTTTTGCAGGAACGGTGCTTCTTGTTTCAACGCGGGTTTGATTTCCAATAGATGGACAAACAAAGAAACAAGAAGAAATGTGCTGCTGAAAATTCAGCGGGGAATGACGGTAACGAGCGAGGTTGATGGCCGTTGCTATCGAGCTCAGAGACGCTAACAGCGGGCTCGCAGATGCTGACAGTAGCGGCCTGCACAGCAACAACCGCTAAAGCTCCAAAAGGGAGCAGGTGGCCCACCCCGGTCTCGGAGTAGCTGGCAGGTGTGACCTGCACGGCAACCTCCGCTAAAGCCGGGCTCGGAGACGCTGGCAGATGTGGCCTGTACAACAACCTCCGCGAAAGCTCCAAAAGGAGCAGCTTAGCGACCCGGGCTTAGAGATGCTGGTAGGGTGGCCTGCACAGCAACCTCCACGAAAGCTCTGAAAAGGAGCAGCTTAACGACCCCGAGCTTGGAGATGCTGGCAGGGTGGCCTGCATAGCAACCTCTGCGAAAGCTCCGAAATGGAACAGCTTGGCGACCCGGGCTCAGAGAAGCTGGCAGGGTGGCCTGCACAGCAACCTCCGCTAAAACTCTGAAAAAGAGCAGCTTGTCAACCCCGGGTTCCGGGAAGACCAAGTCGGAACTGGCTGTCCAAAAGGACAATAATGGCCAGGGAGGCACTGCCTCAACATGTAAGGTTGAGGTTATCAGTCAACTCACAAGAGTGGGGATAACTGAGTGAGAGGCTGGTGATGGGGAGGTGCACTGCACTGATACAGGCAGTTCAATTCAGATATCTGAGGATCTCCTGCTCAGAGGCTGGGAGTTTGAGGATTCCCTCAACAAATGCATAATACCTTTCAGCTCATGACTAAAAAAGAGCTGCCAGCACTCGGGAACAAAATTTGCCATTCCCTCGGGGATAGGTGAACAGTAGAGGCAGAACTGGCAAGTAGTATTATATACTTGATTTCACACCAGCTGAATGAGGAGAACATGCTGGACAATGCTGAAAAGTATGTTAGTCCTGATAACTGCCAGACTCGTGATGTACCGAAGGTTAACATCACCATCTGGGACATTCTGATTGGCTAAACGAAATCTTAAGATTTAAAACTACAGCGAGTTCGGAGAGCTCTCACAAGAGGGATTTTGGTGTTTGCGAGGTCGGTGAATGGAACACAACGTTCTGAAGTGCAGCAGGACGCCTTAGCACTGCTGTGTAAGGATATCATCCCTAACAAGTTAGTGGCTGAAACCGCTATACGGAGGCGGGTTCTAGGCCTACACAACTAAGACAGAGCCAGAGGCCTTTTTAGGCGCAGATTATTAGCGCTTACCATGTAGACAGCGCGTGCCACACACTCAGTCTCAACCTCCAGCAGGCCACGATGTCAGAGCCAGAGGGAAGGGATCGAACAAAAATTAGTGTTAGCAGATGCTATCAATTAACCACCTAATCCCGTTGAGGTAGATTAGTATTATTCCTTCAGCTGCATGAAATGTACAGAGGATATTCAAGTCGGAGATATCTTGAGGCTGTTCAAAAGTAAGTGGGAAAAGATAGCCACTGGCCCTTTCACTTTAATCTGATGTTCTGTCTGACCAGTTTCCTCCACGGCAAGAAAAGCCCTAATTCCCATGCAAAGAGGAATAGAAAGCTATCCGAGTATAGGTAGTGACATTACACAAAAGGATATGATTGCGGAGATTGTCCATGAACAAGATGAATATATTTCCAATATCTTCACAAGGTCTAAGGAAGATGGAATATACCGAATCATTCTTGATTTGGCTAGTCTGAGCATGGGCTTGGAATGTAACCATTTTAGAATGGATTTTCATTCAGCAAAACTGGTGATTATTGAGGATTGCTTTATGGCCTCAATCGATCTCAAAGATGCATTATTTCTAGTACCAATACATGAGAGTCACAGGAAATAGTTGACACGCTCATCGTAGGAAAGATGATATATGAAACAGAGGTAGCTGTTTTAGCAACCTAGACACTCCTAGAAGATCTAGGATTTATTATTCATCCAGGAAAGCCCAGGCTTAAACCGACAAAAACTATTGCATATCTAAGCTTTGTCATAAACTCTTCAGATAAGTTGTGACCCTACCTACAGATAAGAAACAGAATTTTGGAGATGCATGCACAGTCTTACTTAAGAATGAGAAGTCTACTATACGACAGGTTGCGAGGGTCATGCATTATGGAAGCCTGAATCGTGAGAAGGTTCTTGCCCTAAAATTGAATGTGGGACATTTTGATAGATGTATGAGGCTGACAACAGAGTCGATATCCGAATTTCAGTGGGGGATTGAGCACACATGAGGGTACAGGGTTCATTGCACCGAGTAAGCCCGCAATCAGTGAGGGCTGGGGTGTAATGACACCTATACTAGTTGTGGTGGTAGGTGGAATGAGGATGAGTTGAGACATGGCCATAAAATATGGCATCAACTATTTGGAAATGCTAGCAGCATTCCAGGCATTGAGAACATATTGTGGGAATGACCATGATATGCAAATTAGGCTACAACGGGCCAATACAACAGCAGCAGCATATGTTAACCATATGGGAGCTGTAAGTCTCAAACATGTGATGCACTAGCAAAGTCCATTTGGGCACGGTATATAAGATGAAAATATGGGTGTCAGCTGTACATCTGCCATGTAGGTACAAAATTGAAGCAGACACCAGGTCAAGAAGTTCCTCATTCTGCCTTAAGACAAGGCAACAGGAATTATAGTAGTGCCAAATTCGCCTACTCAACCATGGTTTCCATTGTAAAAAGGTCTGCTGAAAGAAGCTCCAAACTTTGCTCAAAGACACAAACAGTGGTTAGTTTAACCTATCACTCATGCACCGCATCCACTGCATGATCGTATTGATTTATTAATTTGCAGGATTTAAAGAGACCCTTCGAGCTTATAGGACTATCCAGCAGGACAGTTGACATGATCAGTGCAGCTTGGCGAGAAGGCACAAGAAAGTAGTATGCTACCTACATAAAACAGGGGAAAAGTTTTGTGAAGAGATACATGTGAGCTAATTTAAAGCAAAAGTAGCAGAGTATTGGGGGTTTGTTTCAGTTTGGTTTTATGAGAAACTACTAAGTTATAGCGCAATTAACACTGCTCGCATTGCCTTATCATCGTATCTAGTGCTTGGAGTGGGGTAACAAACAATTGGCTCTCACCCACTGGTGACAATGTTTATGGAAGGTGTCTTTAATATGAACCCTCTAAAGCCTTGATGCATAGTGTGGAATGTGTAAGCAGTATTATCTTTTTTACGCAAATTGGCACCAGTTGCATCCCTAATGTTGGAGCAGCTACTCATAAGTTAGTCCTGCTTATGACACTTATTTCAGCATGAAGAGCTCAGTCTTTACGCAATCTCCGTCTGGATAACTCGGCCATATCTGACAAGAGGGTAGCATTTTGTGTGAATGAACTTATAAAGCAGAGCAGGCACAGTTGAGTGCAAGTTAGAGCTGGCAGCATACCCACCAGATCAGAGATTGTGGGTCTTTATTATGTGAAAAAGTATAGTGAGGTTACTAAGAACCTACGAGATGATGGAAAAGCTTTCTTCATAGTTATAAAAAAGACTCACAAGAGAGTGTCGGTGCAGACTATTTCATGATGGATAGAGTGTATGCTGTTGAACGTGGGAGTGAATACAGATAATTTCAAGTCACACTCTACCAGAGCTGCTGGCACATCGGCAGCCAATAGAATGGATGTTCCTCTTGATCACATTCTTGCAACAGCAGGATGGTCAGATGAACTCACTTTCGGAAGTTTATAATAAACCACTCAACAGATCTGGACGATTGCAGATAGAAATCTGGACAATGTTACATGAGCTGTTTGTCTGTAACTACAAGGCTAATGGGACTGTGGTCCAGTTAAAGGCGATGTACATTTATGTAAAGTTAGCATCATGTGTTAATAGCCTATGTCTTTTCTACCATTTATGGTTTATCTGTGTAGTGCGTTCACATACAGATTGGGTTACTGCATGAAACCTCAGAGCTTCAAAGGCTTCACGTAGTCTCATCACGAGACTTCAAAATAAAATAGAAAGATTAAACGAGAACTTACCGTTTGAAGCTTGATCTTTATTTTATGAGAAGTAGCAGTGAGAGACTACGTGCCCTCCACTCCAAACCCTGAATCTCATAAATTTTATTTGGTAAGTCAAAGGTTATTAATCTTTCTATAGCTTGATTCTGGTTCAAGTGGACTGTGGTTTCATACAGTGGCTCTGAAGATTGATGCGCATGCGGGCTGGCGGGTTCTTCACGTAGTCTCTCATTCCAACTTCTCATAAAATAAAGATCAAACTTCAAACGGTAAGTTCTTGTTTAATCTTTCTATTATGACATTAAAGACAAATGGATAGATACATTGATATATACACGAAAAGTTTAGAGGGATATGAATGAAAAGTGGGTAAATGGAACTAGCGTACATGCACAACTTGATTGGCATAGACCAGTTAAGTAGACGGGCTTGTTTCCATGTTGTATGACTATATTTCCAACCTCCTTAAACAAAAATAGCCACGCTTTCTCAACATCAACTACATAGCTGAAAACAATAGCACAATCAAATGCTACTTATCCTATGTGTAGGAAAGAACTACAAATGCTGGTTTAAATCGAAGGTAGACACAAAATGCTTGAGTAACTCAGCAGGACAGGCAACATCTCTGGAGAGAAGGAATGGGTGACATTTTGGGTCAAGACCCTTCTTCAGACTGATCACGGTGAGTCTCATTACTTATCCAATATTTACAAACTGGAATCCCTACGACTTAGCAGACAATAATAATGAATTTCCAAAATAGGAAGACATGAAACCAGTTACATTGTTGCAGAATTCTGGCAAATTTCAGGACTCCCCAAGTACATGACAGCAATTTATGCATTATATAATGAGACTCGCCGTGATTCAGTAAAACCCTTTTTCCATCAATGACAGTTGTGAACTATTTTCATTTTCCAGTGTATGACCAATTTTCAAAGTAAAGCAAGCATGACGTACTGTATGGTTCATTCCTTTTTGCATTCAAATGTGAACAACATCAATAACTTACAGTAACATTCAGAAACCATTGTAGGAAAAAGCATTATGTTATCTAGTATGTCTATAGCTACAAGAATCTAGGCTAAATGCTCCTCTTGCTATTGGAATTGGATTATTCTTGTCACATGTACCGAGATACAGTGAAAAGCTTTTGTTTGTGTGCTATCTAATCAAATCAGTTCCACAGCTGGTAGACCTGCTGCCATACAGCACCAGAAACAGGTTCAATCCTGACCTCAGGTGCTGACCGTCTGATGTTTGCACTTACTCCGTGTGGTGGTGTTGATTTCCTCCAGGTACTCTGGTTACCTTCCATATCCCAAGGGCATGCAGGTTTGCAGATGAATTGGCCTATGTATAGTGCCCAGAGTGTTTAGGGAGTGATTGCAAAAATGGGATAAGATAGAACTCATGTGAACAATCCGTGATCAGCAAGGGCCTGTTTCCATGCTGTATCTCTCCCTAAGCACACTATGGATGTGTACAATTAAGCCATACACAAGCTTAAACATTAAATTACAAAGCAAACCCTGTTGAGGGGTTTAACCCTGTTCAATGAAAAGGATCTCCTTTAAGTAAGCAGCTGAAGATTGACTGTTAAAAGCTAAAAGAAACCTGCAAGGTCCTGATTTGGGATGCTCCATGTCAAGGGAAGAAAAAGAAAATACAAAATACCCTCCCAGTGCATTGTTGCGTACATCACTCTGCCTTCTCTCTACTCTACAAACTAAATGCTGAGATGAAATTCTCCATACACCTATGATCCAAAGAATTGAATGGGTGGTGAGGGCATCCTGTTAGTTAATGAAGATAAATGGGGAAAGAACAAGAAGAAACACTGTAATTATTTCCCATGTTCCTTAAGCAGAAGAGTTGTTGTGAGAGATATAAGCAGATTATCACACAAACTGTCTCCATATGGCAATTTAAATTTAAACAACCGCTTTTCCAAATTACAAGCACAATCTAACATAATGCATATTGATGAATTTATGATTAAAAATATAAACACTAAAATGAGATAAAGATACAGGATGAAAACAGACTCTTTGCCTCACCAAGCCTATGCTGACCATCAACTAACCATTTACTCAAATCCAACTTTATTCTCTCCTTCAGTGCCTTTTTTATTCTCTCCATATTATTATCAATTCCTCCCAGATTTAGGGTTATGGGGGAGAATGCAGGAATGGGGTATTGATTGTGGATGATCAGCCATGATCACAGTGAATGGCGGTGCTGGCTCAAATCTTTACGTTTCTAATCTTCCAGTAGATATCCATGTGTTGGGTGTCTACATGTTTTCGTTATCTGGAGTAGGTCATTCGGCCCTTCGAGCTAGCACTGTCATTCACTGTGATCATTGCTGATCATCCACAAGCAGTACCCCGTTCCTGCCTTCTCCCCGTATCCCATGACTCCGCTGTCTTTAAGAGCTCAATCTAACTCTCTCTTGAAAGCATCCAGAAAAGATTGGCCTCCACGGCCTTCTGAGGCAGAGAATTCCACAGATTCACAACTCTGGGTGAAAATGTTTTTCCTTATCTCCGTTCTAATGACCTACCCCTTATTCTTAAACTGTGGCCCCTGGTTCTGGACTCTCCCATCATTGGGAACATGTTTCCTGCCTCTAGTGTGTCCAATCCCTTAATAATGTTATATGTTTCAATTAGATCCCCTCTCATCGTTTTAAATTCCAGTGTATACAAGCCCAGTCGCTCCATTCTCTCAACATATGACAGTCCCGCCTCCCCAGGAATTAACCTTGTGAATCTACGCTGCACTCCCTCATAGCAAGAATGTCCTTCCTTAAATTTGGTGACCAAAACTGCACACAATACACCAGGTGTGGTCTCACCAGGGCCCTGTACAACTGCAGAAGGATCTCTCTTTGCTCCAAAAGGTGAAACAGGGCTTTCTGTCTCTCCCTTCTGGGGAATGCGACTTTTTTGTCGTATCCCCCTTCTCTTCCCCCGTCTGCGCTGAGGCCTAATGGCGGAGCTGGCAGCCTCCAACCTGTGACCGACCTCGAGGATCCGGAGGTAGAGCCAGCCAGGACTCACCAACGCGAGACTGGCCGTCTTCAAGCTGTGGCGACGTCCGGGCAGAGGCACGACTCGGCACTCCCATGGGGGCAGCCCGGTGCGGGGCTGAGACGCTGCCGTGTGGGTGGCCTGGCTACCGGCTGGAAGGCGCTCCGGTGAGGGCGGACCGGCTCCCGGCTAGAAGGCGCTCCCGTGGGGGCAGCCCGGTGCGGGGATACGACGCTGCCGTGTGGGCGGCCCGGTGCGGGGCGGAGACGGTGCTCCGGTGGCTGATGGTGGCGTTCTGGCGGCGGCGACCTGGATCCGGGGCTCGGCCGCGGGCCAGTGGGTGACAACGTCGGGGGCTCGCATGTCACAGGTTGGTGCCTGTTTTCCGGAGCTCCCGTTGCAACAGCTGCGTCCGCTGGACTGGAGGGCGGCAGCTTCGACCACCCCCGGGCCGCGGAGCTTGAACCGCGGGACTGATACCATCGCCCGGTGGGGTATCGCCTCGGCGCAGAGGGAGAAGAGACAGTAACTCTAAGACTTTTGCCTCCATCACAGTGAGGAGGTGTTTGGTGAACTCACTGTGGTGGATGTTAATTTGTGTTTATTGTGTGTTGTTATTATTACATGTATGGCTGCAGGCAACAGCATTTCGTTCAGACCGAAAGGTCTGAATGACAATAAAGGAAATCTAATCTAATCTAAAACTCAACTCTTGTTATGAAGGCCAAAACGCCATTAGCTTTCTTCACTGCCTGCTGTACCCCCAGATCTCGTTGTACTTCCCCTTTTCCCAATTTAACACCATTCAGATAATAATCTGCATTCCTGTTATTTCCACCAAAGTGGATAACCTCACATTTATCCACATTAAACTGCAGCTGCCATGCATCTGCCCACTTACCCAACCTGTCCAAGTCACCCAGCATCTTCATAGCATCCTCCTCACAGTTCACACTGCGACCCAGCTTTGTGTCATCTGCAAATTTGCTAATGTTACTTTTAATCCCTTCATCTAAATTATTAATGTATATTGTAAATAGCTGCAGTCCCAGCACCGAGCCTTGCGGTACCCCACTAGTCACTGCCTGCCATTCTGAAAGGGACCCGTTAATCCCTACTATTTGTTTGCTGTCTGCCAACCAAATTTCTATCCATGTCACTACCCTACCCCCAATGCCATGTGCTCTAATTTTGCCCACTAATCTTCTATGTGGGACCTTATCAAAGGCTTTACTGAAAGTCCATGTACACTACATCCACTGGCTCTTGTTATTTTCCTAGAAGAGCCAGAAGACTAATCTGCAACCATATGCCTTTGCATCACTCAGTGTATTGTCTATGATAATTATCCCTGCAAGTTCAATCTATAAGACAAAGCTGCATCTTCAGAACTGTAACCACACAACAGCTTTCCAGCATATTAATCGACATTCCCACGGTCCATGTGCAACATCTCAAAGCTGTACTTGTACAATCTAAAAGCTGTTTAGATGAGGTGGCCAGACAATTTACTGTCATGGGCAAGTCCCCAGACATCAGGTCAAGCAGATGTCCTGTTATATATCTGTTGCAATGACACTGCTGGAATTTGGTCTTTAATGCTAAACAAATTCTATACATTGTATTCAATCAAGGAAACAGATTAAAAGGCATTATGCCCAAGTTTCTCTGTCACTACATAAGCAAATAGCTATGCTAGCCTGCATTAGAGACAATTAAAATGTTTTGAACGTTTCAGAAAAAAATATATCAATGTTGGCATCGGTATTTGCAATAATACTAAATGTGTTAAAAACAATTATAAGCATCATCTCCACGAATATCAGCCATTTGATCACATTTTAGATAGCATATTTTCAATTATATATTTTACATGTCCACTATAACCAGTTTGTTAAACAACATGAATGACACATTACAGATCGTTCTGGACTTCCAGTAAAATGCTCACAGCTGTTAGACAGAAGGATGCCGTCTTAAAAATCTATTCATGGCAATGGCTGCCAGTAACTGCCTATAGATTTATTTTACACCATGCACAAATGCAGCTGGTCTCGTTATAATTAGCATCATTAATGAAATAGCTGTCGAGCTTTAACAATGCAGTGATGCATTGAAACTGAATATAAACCAAGAGTGAAGCAAAAATACCCCGTATAGAAACCAAAATAAATACTTGTCTGAAATTGGAAATATTTAGCAAACCCTGCTTATGTTTCATGGTCCACATAATAGATATGAAATGAATAGCGATAGAAGACTAATGGAATGAAAGTAACCTCCATAAAGTACCAATAATGAAGACAATGGGTGTCTCGTCTCATTAGCTTACAGCTGATGGCTTTGAACAATATGGGTCGGAGGCTGCAGCGGGGGTTGGGAAAGCAGAGCCACATTTGCTTAGCTGTGCTCCAAACATATGTTGATAACAACAAGGAGAAAATAGAGGCCATCTGCTACATTGAATGATGGAGATGCTAAGAAATTTCTGTTAAAAAAATGGCTATGGCAATTCAATGGAATATTTTTTTCTGAAGGAGAACATAAAAAGTAAACCTCTGAAACCAGCCATTGCCAATCAAGGTCACGGAATACCGATAATAGAGTTTATAGAGCATCTCAACCACAGCAATAAATGTGAAGCTGTTTGTGATTTGCTAATGAGAGTAAAAATAGTTAATACATTTCCTGCAAAGTTACAAATGTTAGATGATCAGCTGTCCAAATAAGCATGCTGTCTTTGTAAAGTGGTAACAACATTCTGAACACAAAATCTCCAATAAATGACTTCCTATTAGATTGATTTAAATTAACTTAAACATACAGTAAAATATGTACTTAAATTTGGCTCTGATGAATTGGATGGGAAATGCTCCTATATTCTTTGAAGTAGTACTTTGGGATTTTGAATATCCATCAGAGCAAAGGGGGACATTGTGTTAATATTTCCACAGTGCTGCACCAGGATTTTGTACTTGTATCTCCAACAAAGGATGGTTCCAAATTCTCCTTTCTCCAGTGGAAGTGTTACCAATGGAACCATGGATGACACCTTTTTCAACAGCAAGATGCTCTCAACATATTCACTCTCCTCATTAATCAGATCGTGGCACCTTTACAATTGGTTTCTATTAAGTAAATTAAAATTGCAGTTTCAGCAAAACATTCCCAAGAACAATATGATTGCACTTGGGAAGGTGCAGTGGAGAATATAGTAGGAAAGATCATATATAATAATAATAATAATAAATTTTATTTACGGGCGCCTTTCAAGAGTCTCAAGGACACCTTACAAAAATTGAGCATGTAGAGGAAAAACATGTAAGGGGAATGAAATAAATAGTAGAGACATGACTAGTACACAAAGTAAAGACAGAATTCAATACAAAACACAGTATGAGGCAATTAATGCAGATGAAAAGGGACGGGGACGTGGGGCTAAGGATAGGCAGAGGTGAAGAGATGGGTCTTGAGGCGGGACTGGAAGATGGGGAGGGACACGGAATTGCGGATCAGTTGGGGGAGGGAGCTCCAGAGCCTGGGAGCTGCCCTGGAGAAGGCTCTGTCCCCAAAACTGCGGAGGTTGGACTTGTGGATGGAGAGGAGACCGGCTGATGTGGATCTGAGGGACCGTGAGGGTTGATAGGGGGAGAGGAGGTCAGTGAGATATGGGAGGGCCAGATGGTGGAGGGCTTTGTAGGTGAGGACCAGGATTTTGTAGGTGATCCGGTGGGAGATGGAAAGCCAGTGAAGTTTTTTGAGGACTGGAGTGATGTGTTGCCGGGATTTGGTGTGGATGATGAGTCGGGCGGCTGCGTTCTGGACCAGTTGGAGTTGGTTGATGTAGGTGGAGCTGATGCCAAGGAGAAGTGAGTTGCAATAGTCCAGTCGGGAGGAGATGAAGGCATGGATGAGTCTTTCAGCAACAGGCGGTGTGAGAGAGGGTCTGAGTTTGGCGATGTTGCGGAGATGAAAGAAGGAGGTTTTAATGGCATGGCGGATGTGAGGCTCAAGGGAGAGGGTGGAATCAAAGATCACGCCAAGGTTGCGGGCCTGGGGAGATGGGGAGACAGTGGTGCCGTCGATGGTGAGAGTGGGGTTATTGATTTTGCTGAGTGTGGCTTTGGAGCCTATGAGGAGGAATTCTGTCTTATCGCTGTTGAGTTTGAGGAAATTATGCTGCATCCAGGTTTTTATAGCTGACAAACAGGAGTTGATATGGGAGAGGGGGGGGGGGTTGTGGGGGGATTTGGTGCCAAGGTAAATCTGGGTGTCATCAGCGTAACAGTGGAAGTCCAGATTGAAGTGGCGGAGTATCTGACCAAGGGGGAGGATGTAGATGATGAAGAGGAGGGGGCAGAGTACGGAGCCTTGGGGAACGCCTTGAGTGACTGCGGCTGTAGCAGAGGTGTGATTGTGGAGAGAGATGAAGTGGGATCTGTTGGAAAGGTAGGAACGGAGCCAGCTGAGTGCAGAGCCTTCAATGCCGAGGTCTTTGAGTCTGGTGAGCAGGATGTTATGGTTCACTGTATCGAAGGCTGCGCTCAGGTCGAGGAGGATGTTGAGGGAACCAGTGTCAGCAGAGGTGAGGAGGTCGTTGAGGACTTTGAGGAGAGCAGTTTCTGTGCTATGGAGGGGGCGAAAGCCAGATTGGAGGGGTTCAAGTAGGTTATACGCAAGGAGGTGGGAGTGAAGTTGCGACGCAACGATACGCTCCAGGGTTTTTGAAAGAAAGGGGAGGTTTGAGATTGGGCGGTAGTTAATGAGAGAGGAGGGATCAAGACCAGGTTTCTTTAAGATTGGTGTAACGGCAGCAGTTTTGAAATATATGTGTGGGTTGTTTGCGGAACAGCGGGGACTGAGGCGTATTTAATAGCCATGTAGAAAGATATGGGACCCAGGTAGAGTAAATGGGCGAGACCTATTTTCTTTCATAACATATGGTCTGTTACCCCATAGTGATCAGGTCAACATCATGGGCTATTAATCTAAAGTTATTGAAAGACTGTTTGGATGGGAGATAAAGCATATTTTTCTATCTAGACGTTGATAGAGTCTGTAATGCAGTGCATAAAAGGGTTGCAGACGCAGAGATGCTCACAGTTTTTGAAGGGTACATGAATGTGTTTTCAAAGAGCTGTACCTGCAGATTACGGACCTAGTACTAGAAACCACCATGAGGCTGGATAGCTTATTTCCACTGGTTCATTAACCTCCACCTGTGTTATTTATTTTCTGTAACTATGATTTTACCACAAGGTTCCAACAATTTTATCCCTGCAATCACATCTCTTTATTTTTCTCATGTTCCCTGCAATCCAGATACACGGAGGATCCTGCAGCATAAAACAGCTGGCACACCTACATCAAATCTTAAGCATTCTATTGAAAGACTGACAACAAAGCTGTCCCCAGAAGACGCTAAAAGGCAGGATATATAACTGGATGCATCAAAAAGAATTCATGCCAACAAGCCATTTGAAATTCATATAAAGTAAAGTAGCTTCTACTGTGATAAGTTTGACTAGCAACTGCATACTGTTAACCTTTGCATGTGGATTTGAAAAATAAATATTTAGAAACAGCAAAATCTTTCTAATTAACCTGCTGCTGCTTGATTCCAAACAGTAAAACAGTCACGTAACAATAAATGCGATATTCCCATTCTGCATTGGAAAAAGACAGCCGACGGGGACAAATTATCTAACGCTCACACTGCACAATCCTAAATATTTTAGATAAGATATACGAATAGGAAGGATTTAGAGGGCTATGCGCCAAATAGGACTAGCTCAGTATTCCATCTTGGTCAACATGCCAGCAAGTTATGTGAATTAAATGTAACTTTGTGTCAGTTTAATTGCTGGTCATAGGGCACAGGACCAGGCTCTTCAGCTCAAGTTGCCAAGGCCGTCTAATATCCCCTATCTAAGCTAGCCCTATCTGCCCACGATTGGCCCATGTCCCTCAAAACCTTTCCTATCTATGTACCGGTCGTAACAAGATCATTTCACTCCAGGGGAAGCATTGAGATGGATTAAACAATTTATCCTTCAAACATTCTTGATAGTAATTTTAAAATATATGTTTTAAAACGTTTCTTCATTTCAGCTTTCAGCTCTAGAATAGTAAACAGCTTATGTGCTGTATAACAAGTAGAACCACACGCAGTGCCTCCATGTTGAATTGTTCACAGTAGATTAGGATATACTGGAGATGGGGGTGAATGGAGATGTATTAGTCCATTCTGAATAGCTACGGTGGCAGGCAAGATGCCTTGCTAACCTACCCTGTGACGATAGAATACTGGAGGTGGGGGGATGGGGGCGGTGCAGTCAATTTTGGACAATTACGAAACCAGGCCAGAGGGTCGACTTGCACAGTTAAAATGCTACTGGAGGGAAGGGTGATTGGAGATGTCTTGGTCAATACTGAACACACCAGTGTGGCAGGTCAGATGTTTAGCTTGTGGTTAGGATACTGGAGGGGAGAGGGAATGGAGGTCAACCCAAAACCTCTGATGCTCACATTGTGAGGTTAGGATACTGGAGGGAGGGGAGGGAGGTCAACGCTGCACAACCACTGCGACAGCCCAGGGACCGTCCAGGCGCTCACCTTGTGCAGCTTCCACATGGCCCCGAGCGCTTTCACCTCGTGGCTGTCGTGCTTGCCCTCCTCCAGACACTGGTAGCAGACGGGCGCCTTGCAGTGGACGCAGTACATGCTGTGGTTCTCCAGCTCGTGGTCGGTGCAGGTGGAGATCTTGCGGGGGCTGAGGCGCCTGCAGATGCGGCCCTGGGCGGGCGGCAGCAGGCGGTGCTTGAGCAGAGGCCCGCGGGGAGGGTGGCAGCGCAGGCGGCATGCCTCGCAGTAGAAGACATCGCACTGCTCGCACATGACAGTGGCCTCCCGGGGTGCCTTCTCGCACAGTTGGCAGCGGAGGGCCACAGCCCGGCCCTGCTGGTAGCGGTCGATGATGCCCTCCAGCACACGGTTGCGGGGGAAGCCGCGAAGCCCCCGCTCGTCCAGGATCAGGCTGCGGTGGCACTGCGGGCATGTGATGCACGAGTTGCGGGCGGCCAGCGGCGGTGGGAAAACCCGCACCCCGTTCGGGGACCTCTGGCACGGCGTGGCGGGCGCGCTGGTGAAGCCGGCGTATGAGCCGTAGCCGCTGTCCGCCTCGCTGTAAAGGCTCATCTTGTCCAGGTCCAGGTAGTCGTAGTCGGCAGCCGAGGCTCGGCTCTGCGGGGACTCGGCCTCGGGCGTCTGCACCAGGATGTTGCGGGCGCAGGCCAGGCACAGGTTGTGCGAGCAGGGCAGGATGATGGGCTCCCGGAATAGAGCCCCGCACACCGGGCATTTCAGCTCTTCCTCCATCTCCTCCATTGGGGGTAGCTGCAAGCCCGGCGGCGGGGCGCGCCGCTCCCTCGGCTCACCAATGTTGCAAGATTCTGCGCCGCAAGCCAGCAACGCACGGCGCTCCCTCGCCTCACTAATGTTGTAACCTTCAGAGATGGACGCCAGCGATGGACGGCGCTCCCTTGGCTCGCCAATGCTGCAATCTTCAGCAATGCACGCGAGCGAAGCACACCGCTGTCTGAAGTCAGCAACGTTGCAACCTTCAGCGCTGCCCCCCAGCGACGCGCAGCGGTCCCTCAACTCAGCAATGCTGCAACCTTCGGCGATGCACGCCAACGATGCACACCGCTGTCTGAAGTCAGCAATGCTCCAAGTTTCTGCGCTGCAAGCCAGCGATGCACGCCGATCCTTCGGTTCGCCAATGTTGCAAGCGTCTGTGATGCACACCAGCGATGCACGGCGCTGCAGGGCGCCGCGCTCCTTCAACTCAGCAATATTGCAATCTTCGCCAATGCACGCCAGCGATGCACGCCTCTCCCTTAATTCAGCAATGTTGCAAGCTTCTGCGCTGCACTCCAGCGATGCACGGCGCTGCCTGAACTCAGCAATGTTGCAAGCTTCTGCGCTGCACCCCAGCGAAGAGAGCGGCACCCTGAACTCAGCAATGTTGCAAGCTTCTGCGCTGCACCCCAGCGAAGAGAGCGGCACCCTGAACTCAGCAATGTTGCAAGCTTATGTGATGCTAGCCTCTCTCTGAACTCGGGAAAATTGCACGTTTCGGCAATACAAGTCTCTCCCTGAACTAGGCAAGCTCTAGGCGGCACACCAGCAATGCAAGTGGCTCCCTGAACGCAGCAGTGTTGCAAGCTCCAGCGCTGCACACCAAAGATATATTTGCAGCACACTAGCGATCGCAAGCTGCTGTAATTCTTTGCTGTAGATCGCGTTAAAGCCATCACCCACCGTCCCGCCCATCACCGCTCCCATTGGCCATCGTGCCCAAGCCAAATCGCAGCCCGTCTTCTGATTGCTGCGTCGGGCTGTCCATCGCCCAAGGACAATAATCGGCTACAAAAGAGAACTGGGAGAATAAGAAGAATAATATGTTACATAAAGAGCCTGCGGTCCAGGAAACCATGGAGAATGTGCAAGAGGTTTCCCACAGCTGTTCGAATCTACGTATTGTTGGACCCCCCCCCCCCCTTTGAGGTCCTTTAGCTTCATAAATAATCGACGTTGCCCGCAGTTTAATAAAATGTGCTAAACTGAATATTCCACATATTCCGATATTTCCATGCCCCTTGCAGAATTTTCATCAAGGGAATGGTAATATTCTGGAAAAAAAACGCGTGCAATGTCGATCATTGCACGACATTGCATCATATTTAGGCAAATGGTTCTGAAGATTGGAGACACGAATCAGCAGCAAAACACAAAGTGCTGAAGGAACTCAGCCGGTCAGGCAGAATCTGGAGGAATGGACAGGCGATGCTTCGAGTCGGGACCCTTCAGACTGATTTTTGTAGAGATTGATAACGTGGGCATCAACGTATCAACTAGGACCGCCATATACAGCTTGATTGTCAACTTTTTAAACCCACACCTCATGTGTCTGCTTTTCAACTAAAAATAAAGACCTTTGGAGTAATTTTAAGTTGTCCGCTAGATTATTAAAAGGGCAAGATATCTGCGTTTCAAGCTGAGATGCCCCGTTTCAAACACTCGCAGCGCAGACGATTTGTTTAATGCCAAAAATAATAATTGAACGACAGATTTGATTTTTTTAAATATAACTTTAAAATACATCGTCTTTAGCAACATGATCACTGAATTATATTGATTATTACAGTATGTATTTATCTAGGTGTTATTGCGTTTATGCGCCGGTTAGGTTGCAGCACGGAAGAATTTCATTGGAGCCACAAGGAACTGCAGATGCTGGAATCTTGAGCAATACACAAAGTGCTGGAGGAACTCAGCGGGTAAATCAGCGTATGCGGAGGGAATGGACAACGAAGTTTCGGGTCAGGACCCTAATGTAAAATTTCATCGTTCAGTGGCCGGTACATATGATAATGGAAAACTTTTGTCTCTGGAGTTTATTTTCACCAAGACTAGATTTCCCCCCCGCTTTTTGGAGGTACGAGGAAATATTTTGGTGTGAAAATCTTACTTGACATTTAGTGTTCTTCTGACTATTTTAGCAGAGTTGATGGGGTTCAACAAAAGAGTGAAGAGCGTAAGTCAAGATGAACGTTCTGGAGACCTGCTCCCTGGGTGTTCTGCTGTATCCAGTGAGCAGGTTGTGTGTGAAGATAGATGTAATAATGGGTAGGCCATTTTGGATTGAGTCGAGGAAAATCATTTCCAGCCAGAAAGTTGTAAATCTGTGGAATAAACGAGTTCGGTATTCCGACTGCACATGCCCAGGTCATAGCTAATTTGTGATAAACAGCTGAGCTGCTGCATGCATACAAACCTACACAGGACAGACCTAGTCAGGATCGACCCCGGGTCTCCGGCGCTGCAAGCGCTGTTGAATTGCTACTGGAGTTAGATAATGTAGAACAAATGCGAATGGGTGATCTCACTAGTGTCCCTCTATTTAATTCAATTCAATTCAATTCAGTTTTATTTGTCATATGTAGGTTAACACAGGGTCAACGGTACAATGAGAGTATTTGAGTATAAGAGCAGGGAGGTTCTACTGCAGTTGTACAGGGTCTTGGTCAGACCAAACCTGGAGTATTGCGTACAGTTTTGGTCTCCTAATCTGAGGAAAGACATTCTTGCCATAGAGGGAGTACAGAGAAGGTTCACCAGACTGATTCCTGGGATGGCAGGACTTTCATATGAAGAAAGACTGGATAGACTCGGCTTGTTCTCACTAGAATTTAGAAAATTGAGGGGGGATCTTATAGAAACGTACAAAATTCTTAAGGGGTTGGACAGGCTAGATGCAGGAAGATTATTCCTGATGTTGGAGAAGTCCAGAACTAGGGGTCACAGCTTAAGGATAAGAGGGAAGTCTTTTAGGACCGAGATGAGAAAATCATTTTTTACACAGAGAGTGGTGAATCTGTGGAATTCTCTGCCACAGAAGGTAGTTGAGGCCAGTTCATTGGCTATATTTAAGAGGGAGTTCGATGTGGCCCTTGTGGCTAAAGGGATCTGGGGGTATGGAGAGAAGGCAGGGATGGGATACTGAGTTGGATGATCAGCCATGATCATATTGAATGGCGGTGCAGGCTCGAAGCACCTATTTTCTATGTTTCTATGAAATGTGTTTGACAAGACAACGGGTCACCTCAGCAATAATATTACAATGATAAAATAGGATAAAATGACATTGGTAAGGTAAAAAGACAATAATAAAATAATCAACATATATGATGTGTTTATGAGTTCAGAAGCCTGATGGCCTGATGGTAAAAACTGTTCTTAAGTCTGGTGGTACGTGCAGCCATGCTCCTGTATCGTCTGCCTGATGGTAACAAGGAGAACAGTCTGCGTGCTGGGTGGCTGTGGTCCTTGATGATACTGTGTGCCTTCCACAGGCACCCCCGGTAGAAAATGTCCTGAATGGCCGGGAGACAGTTGCCAGTGATGTGCTGTGCCGCCTTCACCACTCTCTGTAGTGATTTGCGGCTGTGGGCAGAACAGTTCCCGTACCAGACTGTGATGCAGCCCGTCAGCAGGCACTCGATGGTGCATCTGTAGAAGTTTGTGAGGATGCTGGCGTTCATGCCAAACTTCCTCAGTCTTCTCAGGAAGTCGCAGTCTTCTCATGCCAAACTTCCTTAGTCTTCCCCTCCCGAGTGTCCCATTCCTGTCCGGGGGGAGGCTAGAGATGTCCGGGGTGACTGGACACCGGCTTTAAGCCAACGCTAACTCCAGCTCAACTCTGCTACAACTCCCGAGGAACCCGTTCCCCGATGGGCCAGGGACCATCAGCTGCACCTCTCGCCTTATCCAGTGGCTCTCGGTTTATCCCCTCGGTGCCGGCAAAAGCCGAGCACCAGTCATCAACGGGGATACACACAAACAGCTGCAGTAACTCAGCGGGTTAGACAACATCTCTGGAGAAGGGTCTGAACAAAGATAATAGAGGAGCGTTCCTCTATATTCTTTGGGTCTGAACCCGAAACGTCACCTATTCCTTTTCTTCAAAGATGCTGCCTGTCCCGCTGAGTTACTCCAGCACATTGTGTCGGTGTAAACCAGCATCTGCAGTTCCTTCCCACAGAGCGACGCCTGTCCGCAGGTAAAGGCGAGGCTGGGGCTAGGTCAGGGGGCGGCGGGGAGGGGGAGGAGCGGGACCGGGGCAAGCACGAGGCTGCAGCCTCGGCCTCTTCCTCCCCCGGTTCCAGGCCACTCAGCCCGTCCCCCCGACAGCCCCCCGACTTAAGTACAACTTCATCGCCGATGTGGTGGAGAAAATGGGCCGGTGGTGGTTTACATCGAGATCCTGGGGAGGTGAGGAGGGAGAGTGTGGAAGGAGGGGGGGATAGAGGGAGAGGAGGCGGGGAGAGAGATGGGGAGAAAGATAGGGAGTGAGGAACTCGCCTTTGCGGCTTCACTGCAAGTCCCGGACACCCCGTCCCCGCAAGAATTCCCGGGCGCTAGGACAATCCCTCGACAATCCCTCCACCCTCCCCCCCCCCCCCCCACCCCATCCCCCTGCTCCAGACTGGAGGGAGGGACTGGGAGACATTGCCCACCTCTGCAATCAATGCGCAAACACCGGCACTCCCCGGGGAATGTTAAACTAAACACATCTGTGAGCAAAACACAAACCGCCCTTCTCTCTCCCTCACCTCTCACCGTCTCTCCAGCGGTCCAGTCTCTCCCCCCGTCTCCCACTCGCATCTGCCCCCTCTCTCTCCCTATTACACCCTGCTCTCCCGCTACCTGGCACCCCCGTTTGCTTTTTTTTCGCGAATGACCTTTGACAAATCCCATGATTCCTTGCGTTTTTCGGAATACCGAACTCGCTTATTCTCTGTCACAGAAGGCAGTGGAGGCTAATTCACTGGATGTATTCAAGAGAGAGTTAGATATAGCTCTTCGGGGTAACGGAATCATGGGATATGGGGAGAAAGCAGGAACGGGGTACCGATTCTGGATTCATTGAATGGCAGTGCTGGCTCTAAGGGCTGTGTCGCCTACTCCTGCTTTTCTTTGTTTCTATGATAGACGCAAATTGCTGGAGTAACTCAGCGGGAAAGACAGCATCTCTGGAGAGAAGGAATGGGTGGCATTTCGGGTCGAGACCCTTCTTCAGACTGTGTGTGTAGGTTGCGAGGCCGGGTGAACTGTTGTGACTTTGCCTTTTTCAATTATTTTTACTCATATGTCTGAGGCTTTATTATTTCCAAGAATGTAACCGAGAATAAACCGACGCCAGGATAAGAGAGGGTTAGTGCAATTAGAGAGGAACGAGAGAGAAACGACATTGTGAATCAATTGTTCCATTCAGTACTCACATCATGTAGAGAGGTCACTTGAGAGCATTATCATTTGACTCCCTTGTTGTATTGCTGGGGCACACATTTTTCACTATTTAACTTTTTAATGCTTCCACAATTAGTTTTTTTTAAAGCACCTCAGCAGTTAAGTGTTGCTGCTGCGATTGTCAAAGTAGATCTGGTGAAATGTAAAGCTGGAGAGAGGAATATGGGTGAAGGGGACAGAGGGGCTCAAAGGGAAATGGGTATTCAAGGATGGGAGATGAGTGTGCATATCATATGTACAGATCCAATAATATATATCTATGGTTTGAATAACAACTGATCCATGCATGTGAGAACTGCACAAAATACATGCATTGTGGATTTCTACATAATAAGTGAACTTGTTTAATCGGACTACATGGGATAATCACATGGCAGCGAAAACAGTGTAATCCTTCAAACAAGATTTCAAAATGTGCATAAATCCTATCCCTGAAATACTCTTCAATAACTTCCAACCATGTGCATAAGGCTCATTGACCTTTAGTTACCTGAATTAATCCTGCTGCTCTTCTTAAACAGAACAGTCACCCTGATTGTTTGCCTTGGCATGTTATTCCACGAGTGACATAGATGTTGCTGCACCCGCTGAGTTTCCCCAGCAATTTTGTGTACCTAAGATGAAACAATATGTCACTCGTGGAATAACATGCCAAGGCAAACAATCAGGGTGACTGTTCTGTTTAAGAAGAGCAGCAGGAGTAATTCAGGTAACTAAAGGTCAATGAGCCTTATGCACATGGTTGGAAGTTATTGAAGAGTATTTCAGGGATAGGATTTATGCACATTTTGAAAGACAGTGACAGATCGGGGATAGTCAGCATGACTTGATTTGACGGAAATCCTGCCTCACAAAACTCAATGAGTTTTCTAAGGGGAAGCTGCGAAGATTGATGAAGGCTGGGCAGTAGACATTGTATATATGGCACTTGACAAGGTACTGCATGGTAGGTGGATCAGAAGGTTAATGCACATGAAATCCAGGGTAAAATGGCTCATTGGATCTAATCTGTGACTGGTAGTGGACCGCATGGATTAATGCCGTTGTTTGTGATATAAATTAACAATTTGAATGTGAATACAGGAAAAGGTGTGGATTACATGAAAATCGATGGTGTTGTGCAAGGAAGATTGTCCAAGGGCAACAGCAGATTAGAGATCAGTTGGAAAGTTGGACAGAGCATTGGCAGATGGAATTTAATTCTGACAACTGCAAGATGGTGCATTTCAGGAAATTAAATAGTGGTAAGGACAGATGCCTGAAACACGCTGTCAGGGGTGGTGGTTGAGGAAGATACGATAGTGGCATTTAAGAGATCTTTGAACAAGCACATTGATTTGCAGTGAATGGAGGAATGTGGATTATTGTATGTGCAAGCAGATAAGAGTTGATCTTGGCATCATGTTTGGCACAGACACTGGGCCGAAGAGCTTGTATTGTGCTGTACTGTTTTATATTCAATGTTCTATGTATAATGCAGCAATAGGCCGTTCTATCATTTGCCTTCTTTGAACATGACACACCAGGATGATTTACCACATTGTCCAGTATGCTGGGCAACTTGGCTGGGAATGGTTGAAGTGCCTGGTCCTATGTACTACAGCTGGTGTGTTGTCTAGTCCCACAGCCCTTGCTGCTTGTTGTGCTCTCTGCCAGCTCTACTGATCATATGGTGAGAATCACACTGGCTGAGAATGGTGGGGATCTCAGGGGGAGAAAATGAGTCATCCGTCTGACACTCCTGGCTTAATCATAGATTCCTTACTTTCTACCACCCTATCCCTTCTCAGCAACTTAAAATTGAATGTTCTCACCTCTGATAAATGGCCATTGAGGCAGAAATATTAATCCAACCTTTCACTTCACGGACACTGCCTGACCTGCTGAATATTTCCAAAATTTTCTATTTTTATTTCCGATTTTCAACATATGCTGTTTGTCTTTGCTTTTGGAAGATTGACATTTTATTGCTTAAATATAGAAGTGACAGCTTTGAAAATGAATTACATTTCAACCTCAGACACAGATTTCAATATGTATTATCTCTTTCTGCTGTAAGACAACTGTGTGCACCTGTTCCCTCGTTGGTTCAATGACAAATTACTTCACAAGATTCTCCCAGTTGCATTCTATGAACTTATTCTCCATGTTACTCAAACCAATTTTATTTATCCCGTCTATATGAAAATTAAAGTCACTGACGATTGTTGCATTGCACTCACCGTTTCAGTTCTTAATATTACTTAATTCTCTGCTTAATATTGCTGCTGCCTTTCGGGAGACGAGAACTCCTGTGCCTGATGTTTATTGCTCCCCTGTTATCTCAGCAACCCATACCAACTCCAATACACTATCTTGTACATCAAAATCATTCTCATTACTGTCCCAATGTCAAGCCAGTCCTTTCTTTTCTCTTTTGCCAGCCCTTTCTAAATATCAACTACGCTGGAATGTTAATTCCCAACAATACTAACATTGAAACACCATCTTAATAACAAGAAGAGAAAGATTATTTGTTTCTCCCAATTATGTTAGATTATGTTTTGTAAGGCAAGATTCCAGAGTCAAGACAAGAATATTTAATTGTCATATGTACCGGTAAAGAATAATAAAAATCTTACTTGCTGCAGTGTAAATACAATAACACACAGATAAATATATCATAATCAATAATACCGTAAATTGATAATCAGTAGTGCCAGGTAATCATAATAGACAAAACCAACGTCTGTAGTGCAACCAAAGGCATAGTCCATAAAAGATAATTGTTACTAAGGTGTAATGTTCACACGTCTGATGGTTGCTGGGAAGAAGCTGTTCTTGAACTTGGTGGTCTCGGTTTACAGGCTCCTGCACCATCTTCCAGATGGTAGTAGTGAAATGGGCGCATGGCCATAATAGTGAGGGACTTTGATGATATTGATAGCCTTTTTGTGACAGCGCCTCCTGTAAATCCCTTTGATGGTGGTTAGGTCAGAACTGGACAGTGTCTACCTCTCTGCAGTTTCCATCATTCCTAGGCGTTTGAGTTACCAAACCAGGCCGTGATGCAACCAGTCAGTCTCTATTGTATACTCAAATTAAATGCCATTGTATTTTTCAGAAAACTATTTTCCTCTACTACTTAGCTACTCCCACACAGTAATTTCTCAACTGTACCTGAAGCAAATTACACTTCTGTATCACACAAGCTATCATCAAAATGTCTGAGAAATGTCATTATTCCAGAATGTTCATTGGCACCATGACAACTGTATCCATTTGCATCTAATGACCTTTATGAAGTCCAGCTTTTTTATATTTTTCATCATTATGTAGTGGATAAGGTACATATGGGATGTTCTAAGTGTTATGGCTCTTATAATCAATATGAGTTTTATTTTGGGCAATAAATTAGAAGGAATTAACTTACACTTCAAGGCCCCAAATTACCCATTAATTAATTAACTTTTGTAGGAAACCAACTCAAGTTGGGAATTACTCCAATGTAAAAGCATTCCAATTTTCAATTCCATCACTACTTCCAGAACCCCTACCCCAGCTTTGCGCCCTCCCCTCACCCCCCCCCCCCCTCCCCCCACACACACACACACACCTCTTGAACCTACCTCACACAGTCACTAAATGTGTTAGTTGTGGGATGTGCTGTTACAAGCTTCACAACCTCAGTGGAAAAGAATCCCAGTAGGGTTCGCACAATCTAAACGCGAAAATGTTACGGCAGAGCATTTCAATGGATTAGTGCCCACACTTCTTCATAGAGCTGTACAGCACAGAAATAATTAAAAGCCTAATCTTGACCACTTCCTGTTTGCGCTTTATATTGATTTTAGAAAAAACGCTACCATGTACGGCTGTGATTTTTGGCCATCTTACTCAGAATCCCCCTCCACTCATCAGGTGCTGAAGATTTTTCCCCGATGAAAAATAAAAGAGTTATTAGTGTTTAAAAAATGTTGAGATTCTCTCTCCTGTCAATCACGCCATGAAGGGGAACTCTGAGTAAGATGGCGAAAAATCACAGCTGTAAGTGGCAGCATTTTTTCTAAAATCAATATACAGAACAACAGGAAGTGGTCAAGAGCAGCCTTTTAGTAATAATATTTAGTAAGATGAAGAAGCAGCTATGTGGGACAACAATTAAAATAATTAATGCTACAATTGAAGATATGTAGTCATGGAGACATACAGCATGGAAACAGGCCCGTCGGCCTAACTTCAGACCAAGATGGCCCATCTCCACTAGTCCCATCTGCTCGTGTTTGGTCCATATCTATCTATCTATCTATCTATCTATCTATCTATCTATCTATCTATCTATCTATCTATCTATCTATCTATCTATCTATCTATCTATCTATCTATCTATCATACTAAAACTCTCATCTTGTTTGTGTGTATGTATATGTAGGTGTGTGTCATCTGGGCACAAACTGCTTGATTCTCATTTGCTTACAAACGCTAGGCCACAGCCTTCCCATTTTCACACATTCTACTCACATTTTTCACATCTACAGCCAGGGCCAGGTCGAGCACGAGAACCAGGCCGAGTTGGGTGTTTTCAAAGCTTTTCCAGCAAGAATCAATTATTCTTATCTAGTCTGAGATTTCTTGTTGGTCTGTGTGCTTTTTTTCTCTCTGTTTAATTACAGCTATGCAGCGTTTCACAATATAAAAATGCAAGAAGAGCGAGTATTTTAATAATGATTCTAAGTTGAGGAAAATCTATTGCCTGCTATTAATCCAACCACATTGAAGTGACAGCTAAGAAAACATGTTTACTTCCTCAGGAGAATAGGGAACTTTGGCATGTCTTGAACAATTCTTACCAATTTCTACAATGCATGGTAGAAAGCGTCCTATTGGGCTGCATCATTCCCTCTTCTCCCCGATCCTTCGGATGCCCTTGCTATTATCAAATTCTTGACTAACCTCCCATAAAATAGGCATGTATTCCCATTCTCGCAATCTACCTTGTTGCATCCTTTGCAGTTTAATTTTAGCTGTATATTCTGCACTCAGTTTCATTTTTCTTTCAACATCCTGTTGTGCTCATGTATGGCTTGACTGATCTCATGTATGGTATGATTTGACTGGACAGCTTGCAAAACAAAGCTTTTCACTGTGTCTTGGGACATATGACAATGATAAACCAATACGAATTTGGCTTCACAAAGTTGTTTATTTTTTCCTCTTCAAAACATCTCCTTTAAACATTTCTTCATCCTTTCTTTCCTGTCCATCCAGTTCTAGTCTCTTTCCCTGAATTAGTCACAAAGTCTCTGTGTCTTGTCTATAATGTGTTCAAAATTCTATTGTTGATTATATTTTATAAGGTTGTGCAAAGCTCATCAGATTTTACTGTTATTCATTTTTTTAGACTGAAGCACTCAATAGAGGTAATTAGAGTCATATAGCATGGAGACAGGCTCTTTTGCCAAATGGTCTATACCAACCAAAATGCCCCATCCAAGCTGGTCCCATTCACTCACGTCAGGCCCATATCCGCCTAGACATAAAACATGGAACATAGAACAGTACAGCAAAGGAACAGGACCTTCGGTCCACAATGCCTGTACTGAACATGACATCAAACTAATCTCATCTCCCTGCACATGATCCATATCCCTTCATGCCCATATGCTGATCTAAATGCCACTTAAATGGCATTATTGTATCTGTCCACACCACCAACCCTGGCCGTGGGCTCAAGACACGCACCCTCTATGTAAAAAAACGTGCCCCACATGTCTCCTTTAAACCTTTCCCCTTTCACCTTAAAGTTATGCCCACTTGCCTTTGACATTTCCACCTAGGAAATGTCTACAATATCTATATAATTTTATATTCTTCAATGGCCCTATGGCTTCCAATGCTCCAGAGAAAACAATCCAAGTTTGTCAATTCTCTCCTTATAGCTAATACCCTCTAATTTAGCCCGCATTATGTTAAAGGGTCCTTACCCAAAAGTTCTCCAAAGATGCTGCCTGACTCCAGCACTTTGTGTCTATTAGTATTTTATTGTACTCTCTCCAAAGCCTCCACATCCTTCCTGCAATGGGCCGACCACAATTGTAAACAATACTCCAAATGTGGATGAATAAAGTTCTATCGTATCGTGGCCGAACCAAAGTCCCATAAAGTTATATCACCGCATTACCTCCTGATTCTTACAATAGGAATTGCAGGTGCTAGTTTATTAAAAAAAACACAAAATTGCTTTATTAACTCAGTGGGTCAGGATCTGAAGAAAGGTCCCAACACAAAACATTGCCCATCCATATTCTCCAGGGATACTGCCTGACCCCCTGTGTTACTCCAGCACTTTGTATCTTTTCTTATACTCAATGACTTGACCAAGGAAGCATACCATAGGCCCCCTTTAGCATTCTATCTACTTGTGTTGCCACTTTCAGGGAGCTTTCAATTTGGACCCTAGATCCCTCTGTACAACAATGCTGTTCAGGGTTTTGCCATTAACTGTGTACTTTCGCCATATATTTTGCCATTTGATCGGAATTCTGTGTGAGGTGTTGCAATTCTCCCAAATTGCAACACCTCACACTTGCTCAGATAATACTTTATCTGCCATTTCTCTGCCCATTTCTTTAGCTGATCTATATTCTGCTGAATAGTTTGATAGCCTTCCTCACAGACTGCAACCCCAGCAATGTTGGTGTCATTTGAAAATGACTTATGATATACATTTATATCCGTCTCAATTATCACAAATAACAGAGGTCCCAGTACAGATCCCTGCAGAACTCTGACACAGATATCCACGCTTAATAACGCCCTTCCACCACAGCCCTTGGTCTTCTATTAGTAAGCCAGTTTTGAATCCATACAACCGTCAGTGTGAATGCAGTGCATCTTAATTTCTGGATAAGACTATCATGGGGGATTTCATCCTTACTAAATGCCTTACTAAAATCCATGTAGACAACATTCACCACCCAACCATCATCGATCACCATTGTCACCTCCTTTAAAAACCCATTCAAATTAGTAAAACGTGTTCAATGCTGTGCTGACTGTCCCTAAGTAGACCATTCCCTTCCAAATGGGAGTAAATACTATTCTGAAGAATCCTTTCCAATAACATCTGATGGTTGCTGGGATGAAGCTGTTCTTGAACTTGGTGGTCTCGGTTTACAGGCTCCTGCACCATCTTCCAGATGGTAGTAGTGAAATGGGCGCATGGCCATAATAGTGAGGGACTTTGATGATATTGATAGCCTTTTTGTGACAGCGCCTCCTGTAAATCCCTTTGATGGTGGCGAGGTCAGAACCTGTGGTGGACTGGACAGTGTCTCCCTCTCTGCAGTTTCCATCATTCCTAGGCGTTTGAGTTACCAAACTAGGCCGTGATGCAACCAGCCAGTCTCTACTGTATACTCAAATTAAATGCCATTGTATTTTTCAGAAAACTATTTTCCTCTACTACTTAGCTACTCCCACACAGTAATTTCTCAACTGTACCTGAAGCAAATTACACTTCTGTATCACACAAGCTATCATCAAAATGTCTGAGAAATGTCATTATTCCAGAATGTTCATTGGCACCGTGACAACTGTATCCATTTGCATCTAATGACCTTTATGAAGTCCAGCTTTTTTATATTTTTCATCATTATGTAGTGGATAAGGTACATATGGGATGTTCTAAGTGTTATGTCTCTTATAATCAATATGAGTTTTATTTTGGGCAATAAATTAGAAGGAATTAACTTACACTTCAAGGCCCCAAATTACCCATTAATTAATTAACTTTTGTAGGAAACCAACTCAAGTTGGGAATTACTCCAATGTAAAAGCATTCAAATTTTCAATTCCATCACTACTTCCAGAACCCCTACCCCAGCTTTGCGCCCTCCCCCCCCCCCCCCCCCCCCCCCTCCCCCCACACACACACACACACACACCTCTTGAACCTACCTCACACAGTCACTAAATGTGTTAGTTGTGGGATGTGCTGTTACAAGCTTCACAACCTCAGTGGAAAAGAATCCCAGTAGGGTTCGCACAATCTAAACGCGAAAATGTTACGGCAGAGCATTTCAATGGATTAGTGCCCACACTTCTTCATAGAGCTGTACAGCACAGAAATAATTAAAAGCCTAATCTTGACCACTTCCTGTTTGCGCTTTATATTGATTTTAGAAAAAACGCTACCATGTACGGCTGTGATTTTTGGCCATCTTACTCAGAATCCCCCTCCACTCATCAGGTGCCGAGGATTTTTCCCCGATGAAAAATAAAAGAGTGTTTAAAAAATGTTGAGATTCTCTCTCCTGTCAATCACGCCATGAAGGGGAACTCTGAGTAAGATGGCGAAAAATCACAGCTGTAAGTGGCAGCATTTTTTCTAAAATCAATATACAGAACAACAGGAAGTGGTCAAGAGCAGACTTTTAGTAATAATATTTAGTAAGATGAAGAAGCAGCTATGTGGGACAACAATTAAAATAATTAATGCGACAATTGAAGATGTGATCAAGCTTTTCCCTTTGAGAATAGGGAAGATTCAAACAAGAGGACATGACTTCAGAATTAAGGGACAGAAGTTTAGGGGTAACATGAGGGGGAACTTCTTTACTCAGAGAGTGGTAGTGGTGTGGAATGAGCTTCCAGTGGAAGTGGTGGCGGCAGGTTCGTTGGTATCATTTAAAAATAAATTGGATAGGCATATGGATGAGAAGGGAATGGAGGGTTATGGTATGAGTGCAGGCAGGTGGGACTAAGGGAAAAAAGTGTTCGGCACGGACTTGTAGGGCCGAGATGGCCTGTTTCCGTGCTGTAATTGTTATATGGTTATATGTTATAAGATATGTAGTCATGGAGACATACAGCATGGAAACAGGCCCGTCGGCCTAACTTCAGACCAAGATGGCCCATCTCCACTAGTCCCATCTGCTCGTGTTTGGTCCATGTCTATCTATCTATCTATCTATCTATCTATCTATCTATCTATCTATCTATCTATCTATCTATCTATCATACTAAAACTCATCTTGTTTGTGTGTATGTATATGTAGGTGTGTGTCATCTGGGCACAAACTGCTTGATTCTCATTTGCTTACAAACGCTAGGCCACAGCCTTCCCATTTTCACACATTCTACTCACATTTTTCACATCTACAGCCAGGGCCAGGTCGAGCACGAGAACCAGGCCGAGTTGGGTGTTTTCAAAGCTTTTCCAGCAAGAATCAATTATTCTTATCTAGTCTGAGATTTCTTGTTGGTCTGTGTGCTTTTTTTCTCTCTGTTTAATTACAGCTATGCAGCGTTTCACAATATAAAAATACAAGAAGAGCGAGTATTTTAATAATGATTCTAAGTTGAGGAAAATCTATTGCCTGCTATTAATCCAACCACATTGAAGTGACAGCTAAGAAAACATGTTTACTTCCTCAGGAGAATAGGGAACTTTGGCATGTCTTGAACAATTCTTACCAATTTCTACAATGCATGGTAGAAAGCGTCCTATTGGGCTGCATCATTCCCTCTTCTCCCGCTCCTTCGGATGCCCTTGCTATTATCAAATTCTTGACTCCCATAAAATAGGCATGTATTCCCATTCTCCCAATCTACCTTGTTGCATCCTTTGCAGTTTAATTTTAGCTGTATATTCTGAACTCAGTTTCATTTTTCTTTCTGCACATCCTGTTGTGCTCATGTATGGCTTGACTGATCTCATGTATGGTATGATTTGACTGGACAGCTTGCAAAACAAAGCTTTTCACTGTGTCTTGGGACATATGACAATGGTAAACCAATACGAATTTGGCTTCACAAAGTTGTTTATTTTTTCCTCTTAAAAAACATCTCCTTTAAACATTTCTTCATCCTTTCTTTCCTGTCCATCCAGTTCTAGTCTCTTTCCCTGAATTAGTCACAAAGTCTCTGTGTCTTGTCTATAATGTGTTCAAAATTCTATTGTTGATTATATTTTATAAGGTTGTGCAAAGCTCATCAGATTTTACTGTTATTCATTTTTTTAGACTGAAGCACTCAATAGAGGTAATTAGAGTCATATAGCATGGAGACAGGCTCTTTTGCCAAATGGTCTATACCAACCAAAATGCCCCATCCAAGCTGGTCCCATTCACTCATGTCAGGCCCATATCCGCTTAGACATAAAACATGGAACATAGAACAGTACAGCAAAAGAACAGGACCTTCGGTCCACCATGCCTGTACTGAACATGACATCAAACTAATCTCATCTCCCTGCACATGATCCATATCCCTTCATGCCATATGCTGATCTAAATGCCACTTAAATGGCATTATTGTATCTGTCCACACCACCAACCCTGGCCGTGGGCTCAAGACACGCACCCTCTATGTAAAAAAACGTGCCCCACATGTCTCCTTTAAACCTTTCCCCTTTCACCTTAAAGTTATGCCCGCTTGCCTTTGACATTTCCACCTAGGAAATGTCTACAATATCTATATAATTTTATATTCTTCAATGGCCCTATGGCTTCCAATGCTCCAGAGAAAACAATCCAAGTTTGTCAATTCTCTCCTTATAGCTAATACCCTCTAATTTAGCCCGCATTATGTTAAAGGGTCCTTACCCAAAAGTTCTCCAAAGATGCTGCCTGACTCCAGCACTTTGTGTCTATTAGTATTTTATTGTACTCTCTCCAAAGCCTCCACATCCTTCCTGCAATGGGCCGACCACAATTGTAAACAATACTCCAAATGTGGATGAATAAAGTTCTATCGTATCGTGGCCGAACCAAAGTCCCATAAAGTTATATCACCGCATTACCTCCTGATTCTTACACTCAATGTAAACACAAGGAATTGCAGGCGCTAGTTTATTAAAAAAAACACTAAATTGCTTTATTAACTCAGTGGGTCAGGATCTGAAGAAAGGTCCCAACTCAAAACATTGCCCATCCATATTCTCCAGGGATAATGCCTGACCCCCTGTGTTACTCCAGCACTTTGTATCTTTTCTTATACTCAATGACTTGACCAAGGAAGTATACCATAGGCCCCCTTTAGCACTCTATCTACTTGTGTTGCCACTTTCAGGGAGCTTTCAATTTGGACCCTAGATCCCTCTGTACAACAATGCTGTTCAGGGTTTTGCCATTAACTGTGTACTTTCGCCAAATATTTTGCCATTTGATTGGAATTCTGTGTGAGGTGTTGCAATTCTCCCAAATTGCAACACCTCACACTTGCTCAGATAATACTTTATCTGCCATTTCTCTGCCCATTTCTTTAGCTGATCTATATTCTGCTGAATAGTTTGATAGCCTTCCTCACAGACTGCAACCCCAGCAATGTTGGTGTCATTTGAAAATGACTTACGATATACATTTATATCCGTCTCAATTATCACAAATAACAGAGGTCCCAGTACAGATCCCTGCAGAACTCTGACACAGATATCCACGCTTAATAACGCCCTTCCACCACAGCCCTTGGTCTTCTATTAGTAAGCCAGTTTTGAATCCATACAACCGTCAGTGTGAATGCAGTGCATCTTAATTTCTGGATAAGACTATCATGGGGGATTTCATCCTTACTAAATGCCTTACTAAAATCCATGTAGACAACATTCACCACCCAACCATCATCGATCACCATTGTCACCTCCTTTAAAAACCCATTCAAATTAGTAAAACGTGTTCAATGCTGTGCTGACTGTCCCTAAGTAGACCATTCCCTTCCAAATGGGAGTAAATACTATTCTGAAGAATCCTCTCCAATAACATCCCGACCACTGATGTGAGGCTCACCACCCTATAATTCCTGGATTCTTTCCACTTCTCTTCTTAAACAAATAAACGTTAGAACTCTCCAATCTTCCGGCACCTCACCTGTGGCCAAAGATTGTCATCAAAGCTCCACAATCTCCTCTCTTGCCTCTCTTCATAAACTGGGATAGAACCCACCACGGCCTGAGGATTTATCCACCTTAATGCTCTTCAAGATCCCCAACACCTCCTTGTTCTTAATATCAAACTGCCCTTGCATATTAGTATTCTCCACACTGATCACACTGTACTCCATGTCCTTCTCCTTGGTGAATACTGATGCAAAGCACTCGTTTAGTACCTTGCCTATATCCTCTGACTTCAAGCATAAATTCCCTCCTTTCCTATTTGTGTACCTGGCCCAATGGCTTTTAAATGTGGTTATTGTACTTTCCTCAATTAATTCTCACATTTTTTTCATCCATATGTGTTTATGTTTTATTTTCTCTTTTCATTTTGCCCTACCACCTGCTGTAATATCTTCCAATTATGACAAAAGACCCTCCCTTCAAAAGTCAATTTACTGTTCTCTTTTTCCTTTTTACGCTAATTGATCAAGGATCATTTTCTGTTTTGCCTAGAAGTTAAAGCCCCTATCATCATTACTGCAAGGAATATTTTTCAGATACACTTTTATCACAGGAACTATCATACTGGATTTATTCTTCAATGCTAGGGAGGTTCTGTCTGCTGTTGTGCTCCTGGCAACCCTTTTTCCCGATTTCTCCGTCTAATTAACCGAGAGGGCACAGTGTGATATAAATGGGAGTTCAAGATCTCCTTTCACTCAGTTAAAGAATACCAGAGAAAAATGAAGCATCAGCCCGGCACCTTGTTAAAGCTATGTTTCTTTGCAGAATCCCATAAACACTCACGCCACTGTAATTTGTAGTTCAGTCAGGCAGTCATGCACCACCACATAGATACGAGCAGTAAGCATGTCTGTAATAGCCAATCGACAGAACAAGCTGTGTGGCACATCTCAAATGATTCCGTGAAGTGCTGATTTTATATTGCCTTGTACCTCCGAGAGTTGGAACTGCAAGCCATGAATATTTGCACAGAGTAACTCGATTGACTTGAATCTCAATTCCTCTTCAGTTCCTGGTGATCATGTAAAAATGTTTATCTTAGCCCTTCTTTGCTGATTTATGGGTTTTATTGGTTATATTATGAGCACTACTTAGCTCAGCTTTATCAGTTTACCTTCTGTGGGTGTTCAGGCAATGCTTATTTAACAATATCAACCATCTTGATGATGCTGTCATGAAAAACAACTTTAACTATTTTATAGTTGCCAGCTGTTAAATCATGAGCATGTTTCAAAAACATTGTTGTCCTGCATGATGTGCCACATCTCTGAATCCTCTGTTTAATTTTTGAAAGCCAAATAAATCACCTTTGGCTGACTTTGGCTCTAAACCACAGAAATGTTATGTTATTATTCTCAAACATGGCATCATAATGAGAAGAACTGGTGCCCTCCATAGTTAAGAGCATACACTATCTAAGCAAATAATAACACAAAGTAGGTATTGTCATATGAACAACATAGATATTAACATGATAAAAACAGATGTCGCAGAGAATGGAAACAGGTACATCAGCCCAACCCATCACACTGACCAGGTTGCCCCACCTAAGCTAGTCCCATTTGCTCACATTTGGCCCAGTGGAGGCCAGAGTATCCCATAGGGGAGGCCAGGGTGTCACACAGGTTTTCATTACTTTAAGCAAAACTTACCATAGGTGTCATTTGAGTGTAATATATTTGACTGTTGAGTATAGAAGTGTGAAAAGAAGCTGAGAGAATGGAGCGGCTGGGCTTGCACACTCTCGAGTTTAGAAGGATGAGAGGTGATCTCATTGAAACATATAAGATTGTTAAGGGTTTGGACATGCTAGAGGCAGGAAACATGTTCCCAATGTTGGGGGAGTCCAGAACCAGAGGCCACAGTTTAAGAATAAGGATTAAGCCATTTAGAACGGAGATGAGGAAACACTTTTTCTCACAGAGAGTTGTGAGTCTGTGAAATTCTCTGCCTCAGAGGGCGGTGGAGGCAGGTTCTCTGGATGCTTTCAAGAGAGCTAGATAGGGCTCTTAAAACTAGCGGAGTCAGGTTAATGGGGAGAAGGCAGGAACAGGGTACTGATTGGGGATGATCAACCATGATCACATTAAATGGCGGTGCTGGCTCGAATGGATGAATGGCCTACTCCTGCACCTATTGTCTATTGAAAATGCAAACTGCAAAATATTGTCTATTGAAATGCAGATTCAGGGATAATTTCCACCCCAAATGTTATCAGGCAACTGAACCACCCCACCAACATATAGAGAACGATCCTGAGCAACTACAGGTATCTACCTCATTGGAGATCCTCAGACTATCTTTGATCAGACTTTACTGTACCTAAACAATATTCATGTTATGCCCTTCATCATGTATCTGAATTGTAATCATGTATTGTCTATCTGCTGACTGGTTAGCACGCAACAAACGCTTTTCACTGTACCTCAGCACACGTGACAATAAAGTTAACTCAAACTCAATTTGTTATCTGTTACACTTCTCTTCAGGACAGATTATTAAGTTATCGGTCATCCTTCCCTTTGGGAATTGAAGATATAAAAAGAGGACTCAGCCAATGAGGTCTCTTGGTCTGCTGCATCATTCATTATGATAATGGCTGGTCCTGTACCTCAGCTCTACTTTATTACCCCATTCTTGTATTGTCTGGCTTCTTTAGCTTTCAAAATGTAATCAATCACATCCTTGAATATACTCACTTACTGGACAGTTCCCCCAATGTAGAGGATTCCAAAACATTTACCAGCTTGTACAGAAATAAATGTCCCCTCATCTCAGTCTTAGACAGTCTGCCCCATGTTTTGAAATTGTGCCCCGTGGTTCAAATTTGAAGGATCAGTTTGCTGCTCTGGTCTTGGCCCCAGTTCAGTACAAATGCTGTCCAGGGTTGCCAGTGTTTCCTGACAGGCCAGCGCTGTCCATGGTGCTGGTTTTCAGCAACTCCTGGCCTGTCTGTCGGTAACAGGGATCAAAGCTGAATTTAGGGAGAAAGCATCATCACATTTCCCAACGATCCTGGGACTTGTGGAAAAACAAATGATTGCAAGCAGTCGTAACTTGGGGGGCACTTTTTCTCTCACTCTTTCTGGGGTCGGCTGGAACAGCCTTGGTTTTAAAGTGAAGGTGATAAGGTGCAGGTGATTTAATCCAATCCCAGCTAATTGGATGCAGCTGTTGCTCCTCTAGCCTTCCTGGGTGCCGGTATTTTCCTGCAGGCAGGCACTGTTCATGGTGCTGGTCTTGAGTTTCGCCTGGCCTGTCTGCAGTTAATGGGGATCGGAGCGGCATTTAGGCAGGATGCATCATTGCAGTCTGTACCAAATCAATTCCTCTCAGAGTCTTTATTGCCTTGACATGAGCAGCTCCCATTCTTCTTCAATCCAGTGCACATTGAGCAATTTTATTTGCTTTGCCATCTCAGGACAAACCCTTCATTCCCCTGATCACTCCAAAGCATCACAATGCACTGAATCAAGGCCTATTCTTCTTTGAGTAAAGAGACCAAAACCACAGTGCAGAAGTAAAAGTGCGACAGGGCGGCGCAGAGGTAGAGTTGCTACCTTCTGGCATTTGCAGCACCACAGACCCAGGTTCAATCCCGACTACGGGTGCTGTCTGTATGGAGTTTGTACATTCTCCCCGTGACTCGCGTGGGTTTTCTCCAAGATCTTCAGTGTCCTCTAACACTGCAAAGACGTACAGGTATGTAGGTAAATTGGCTTGGTATGCCTAAATTGTCCCTAGTGTGCTTAGGATTGTGTTAATGTGCAGAGATCACTGGTCGGTGCGGACTTAGTAGGCTGAAGGGCCTGTTTCCGCGCTGTATCTCTAAAACTAAAACCCACACAGAGGATGGTAGGTATGTGGAGCAAGCTGCCAGAGGAGGTGGTTGAGGCAGATACAAATAACAACATTTAAAAGACAGGTTTTGTGGAATATGAGCCAAACATGGACATAAGGGACTAGCTCCTCTTATACCAACAACTCAATAGTCGTAGTTTAAAAAATAGTGTTTGCTATTCTTGTTATCAAAATCTACAAGGTGAAACTTTTAAACACATCATAGAGTCACAGAGCCATGAAAACAGGGTATTCGGTCTACTCTTTTCATGCCGACCAAGTTGGTATACTGGGCTAATTACACTCGCCTGCATTTGGCCATATCCCATTTAAACCCTTCCAATCCATATATCTCTCCAAATTTCTATTTAAAGTCGTAATTCTATCTGCTTCTACCTGGCAGCTCGTTTCAGATACAGTCTACTCCCTGAGTGATAAAATTGCCCCTGAGATCCCTCAAGTCAAGTCAAGTCAACTTTATTTGTCACATACACATGCAAGATGTGCAGTGAAATGAAAGTGGCAATGCCTGCGGATTGTGCAAAAACTACAGAACAGAATAGAACAGAATCAGTATTTACGTTAGAAAATATTTTTAAAGACACAACACAACAGTAAATTAGTCTCTGGAGAGATAAGAGTTTACAGTCCTGATGACCTCTGGGAAGAAACTCCATCTCATCCTCTCTGTTTTCACAGCAAGACAGCGGAGGCGCTTGCCTGACTGTAGCAGCTGAAACAGTCCGTTGCTGGGGTGGTAGGGGTCCCCCATAATATTGCTGGCTCTGGATCTGCACCTCCTGGTGTATAGGTCCTGCAGGGGGGCGTGTGTAGTTCCCATAGTGCGTTCGGCCAAACGCACTACTCTCTGCAGAGCCTTCCTGTCCTGGGCAGAGCTGTTCCCAAACCTTTTTGAGATGTCACTGGACAAGATGCTTTCTACAGCCCCAGAGTAGAAGCACTGAAGGATCCTCAGAGAGACTCTGAATTTCCTCAGCTGTCTGAGGTGGTAAAGGCGATGCCTTGCCTTACTCACCAGTGCGGCAGTGTGTGTTGTCCATGTCAGATCCTCTGTGATGTGGACTCCCAGGTATTTAAAGCAGCTCACCCTATCCACAGTAGTCCCATTCATTTCCAGTGGCGTGTACGTCCTCAGATGTTGTGCCCTTCTAAAGTCCCCAATGTCTGTAGGGGGCGCTCCTCTGTGTGCAGCCATGTCAGCAGCGCGTCAGTTTTTCCAGCTTTTTTAAATTTTTTAGTATGTTTTAAAGTGTGTATTTTGTGTTTCTCGGTGTGTTTTGTGTGGGGGGTGATGTGGGGGGGTAAGGGGGAAACCGCTTCGGTCGCCTCCTCCATGGAGAGGCGACTTTTTCCAGGTCGCCTCCCCCGTGGCCTAACATCAAGGATCGACGCGGCCTTTCCCGGAGGCGCGCCCGGGGCTTCAGCGGCGGGCGCAGCGTGGACTCTCGGCGTGGAGCGGGCGAGCCCTCGCTGGGGCTCGCTGGAGGCGCGGTCTGAAGCCGCGGTCTGCAGAGCTCCAGCTGGTGCAGCGTCTACAGCCCGGGATCCCTCGTGGGGGACCCGGGGGAAGAAGAAGCCATCACTGCCGGCCCACGGCCAACTTCTACCGCGGGGCCGGCATGGACTTACTATCACCCCTGGAGGGGAGCTTCGACCGCCGGCCCTGCAGTCTACGGTGCTTCTGGCTGCGGCGAAGACTTTAAATCTCGACCGCCGGCATGCGGCCTACAACAATCTAAAGCCGCGGTCTCCGGTGAGGAAGAGCCGATCCTGGACTGACTGGACTCTGGTCCTGCACACGGGGGGGAAATGGAGGAGGACTGGCCAAATTTTTGTGCCTTCCACCACAGTGATGAATGCTGTGGTGGATGTTTGTGTTACAGTTTTATTGTGTGTTCTTTATTATTGTACTGCTGCTGACAACCCAAATTTCCACCAACCCTGGTTGTGTGGCAATAAATTATATATATATATATATCTATCTATCTATCTATCTATCTATCTATCTATCTATCTATCTATCTATCTATCTATCTATCTATCTATCTATCTATCTATCTATCTATCTATCTATCTATCTATCTATCTATCTATCTATCTATCCATCTATCTATCTATCTATCTATCCATCTATCCATCTATCCATCTATCCATCTATCCATCTATCCATCTATCCCTTAGTTTTTGTGACATTCAAGAGGAGGCCCTTGTCCTGACACCAGAGTGCCAGATCAGCCACCTCCTCCCGGTAGGCCTTCTCACTGTTATCGGAGATCAGGCCCACCACCACATTGTCATCAGCAATCTTGATGATGGAGTTGGAGCTGAACCTGACCACACAGTCATGTGTGCAGAGAGTACAGTAGGGGGCTAAGGATGCAACCCTAAGGGGATCCTGTATTCAGGGTGAGGGGGTTGGATATATGTCTCCCCATCTTGACCACCTGGGGCCTTACGGTGAGAAAGTCCAGGACCCAGGCACACAGGGGAGTTAAGCCCCAGTTTCAGCAGCTTCTCAGCAAGTCTGGTGGGGACTATCATATTGAAAGCTGAACTGGTCAACGAACAGCATCCTCACATAGCCCTCCTTCTGGCTGTGAAGGTGAGAGAGAGCGGTGTACAGAACCTCGGAGACAGCATCATCTGTGAATAATAGACAATAGACAATAGGTGCAGGAGTAGGCCATTCGGCCCTTCGAGCCAGCACTGCCATTCAATGTGATCATGGCTGATCGCCCCCAAACAGTACCCCGTTCCTGCGTTCTCCCCATATCCCCTGACTCGCTATATTTAAGAGCCCTATCTAGCTCTCTCTTGAAAGCATCCAGAGAACCTGCTTCCACTGCCCTCTGAGGCAGAGAATTCCACAGACTCACATCTCTCTGTGAGAAAAAGTGTTTCCTCGTCTCAGTTCTAAATGGCTTACCCCTTATTCTTAAACTGTAGCCCCTGGTTCTGTACTCCCCCAACATCGGGAACATGTTTCCTGCCTCTAGCGTGTCCAAACCCTTAACAATCTTATATGTTTCAATAAGATACCCTCTCATCCTTCTAAACTCCAGAGTGTACAAGCCAAGCCACTTCATTCTCTCAGCATATGACAGTCCTACCATACCGGGAATTAACCTTATAAACCTACGCTGCACTCCCTCAATAGCAAGAATGTCCTTACTCAAATTAGGGGACCAAAACTGCACACAATACTCCAGGTGTGGTCTCACTAGGGCTCTGTACAACTGCAGAAGTTCGGACGGTATGTGAACTGCAGCAGGTCCATGTTGCGAGGGAGGAAGGCGCAGATGTGGTTCTTGATCAGCATCTCGAAGCATTTCTTGACCACTGAGGTGAGGGCCACCGGCCGATTGTCATTCAAGCAAGCTGGAGAGGCATTCTTTGGCACTGGTACAATGGTGGATCTTTTGAAGCAGGCAGGGTCCACGGACTTGGCCAGGGAGAGGTTAAATATTGTGGTGAGCACTGGAGCAAGCTGAGTAGCACAAGACTTTAGTACTCACCCAGATATACCATCTGGGCCTACAGCTTTCCTCGTGTTCACACGCATCAGAGCCCTCCTCAAGTCATGCTCGGTCACCGAGAATATGTGCACATCCCCAGCGAAGGACCTCCCTCCAGCCTCGCCAGCCAGCGCGCTGGCGGTGGTGTTTTTAGACGGCGAGCTATGGGTGATGTTGCCCGTCTCGAATCGTGCGTAGAAGGAGTTCAGGTCATCCGCTAGCGAGATGCCGGAACTTCCGGTTGAAGGGGGGCCTGCTCCGGTTGTTAGTTATAGTCCGTAGCCCCTGCCAAAGGCGTCTGGTGTCCTGCTGCTCCATCTGCGACTCCATCCTGTCCCTGTCCCTACTTTTTTCGTCCATCACCACCCTTCACAGTCGGTAGGATTCTGCCTTGTAGTTGTCCATATTGCCGGATGCCAGGCCCGAGTTGTAGGCAGCAGTGCGAACATTCAAGGCAATGCGAATAGACCTGTCCACCCAGGGATTTTGATTAGGAAAGATGCTAACCATTACCGTGGGGATGATATTATTGGCTATTGCTGTAATGAAGTCCGTGACCACTTCCGCAAACTCACTGACGTCTCTGGAACATGCTTGGAACATATTCCAGTCAACATCGCTCAGTGCATCTTGCAGCACGGCCTCTGAATGGTCAGACCACCGTTTTACATCCCTCGTCACTGCCGCTTCCGGTACTATCCATTGTTTATACTCCGGCAGCAGGAAAATGGCAGCGTGGTCAGATTTTCCAAAAGGAGGGAGAGAAACGGCCTTGTAGCCTTTCCTGAACGGTGTGTAGCAGTGGTCCAAAGTTCTTTCCCCCCTGGTGACACACGTGATGTGTTGGCAGAAGTTAGACATGACCTTTTTGAGATTTGCCTTATTAAAATCTCCAGCCACCACCATAGCCGCATCCAGGTTCCTGTTTTGGTGTCGAAATAACACAGCGTGTAGGGCCGATAGTGCCACATCGGTGTTCACATGCGGTGGAATGTAGACGGCTGTGATGATCACTGAGCTGAACACCCGAGGAAGGTAGAATGGATGGCATGGGATAGTCAGATGCTCCAGGTCTGGCGTGCAGCAACGAGAGAGCATCTTAATATTCCTAGGGTTGCACCAGTTATTGTTGGTCATGAAGCAGACTCCTCCACTGGATTCTTCCATTCTGTCCGCACGGAAAACAGTGAAGGACCTGGTTGGGCAGATTACCTGATCCGGCACCAGCGGGGTCAGCCATGTCTCGGTCAGACAGAAGATGTTGCAGTCTCTTATGTCCCGCTGGAATCTGATCCTCACCCTGAGGTCATAAATCTCTCCCCTCTCACGTGCCTCTGCCCTGCAGTTTTAGAATCCTCTACCCTGGGCAGAAGGCTATGAGTGTTCACTTCCATCCATACCCCTCATGATCTTGTAGGGTTACCTCTGAACTTCCCAGGCTTCAAGGAAAAGTCCCAGCCTATCCAACCTCTCCCTATAACTCAAGTCTGCAAGTCCAGGTAACAGTCTGTTAAATCTTTTAACCCATCTTTCTTTAAAAACCTATAGCCGTGATCACCATGTTCTTGCTTTTTCCCAGCTGCCGTTACCAATTCCTACACACTTCAATGTCTCATGCAGTATATATTTTTCTGACCCATTTTCTAAACCGACCAGTGTGGGTGTAATTGGATTGTTGCTTGGCAATGGATTGAGTGAATAACAGTGTTTGCTGGTATATTGGCTTGGCCAGTTACTTTGGAGCCTAAGAAGCCAGAATATATTCAGAGTGAAATTCTTCCTGACCATGTAGACCACACCTTGTGCATGAGGGATTTCTACCTCATGGTAATTTTCCATGCATTTTTCTTGCTGCAACCAATAATTCATGAGCATGGAATCCAAGTTGCAGTTCTATATAGTCGACACAAGTTTCATATACCTCTGTAAAAAGATGATCAGCTTAGGTCACTTAAGTCCAGCTTGAATCCCAAAGCAAAAGGCACTAAGGTGAGTGTGGCACTGGCAGCCATGGGTGTAGAGTTTAGGTTTAGGTCACATCTGTTGTAACCTTCCTTGTAAATCAAAGCATCTTCGGCAAATGCTTCCCTGAACGTGGTTCCACAAGTAGATAAAATGGTGAAGAAGGCTTTTAACACATTGGACCATCAGTCAGGGTACTGAGTGTAGAAGTCGGGAAGTTATGGTACAGTTGTACAAGATGTTAGCAAGGCCGCACTTGGAGTATTGTGTTCAGTTCTGGCCACCCATATGTAGGAAAGATGCCATTAAACTGGAAGGAGAACAGAAAAGATTTATGAGGGTGTTGCCAGGGCCTGGGCTATTGGCGGGGATGCCCTGGAGCTTTAAGGTCGCAGGAGGCTGTTATTGAGGTGTATAAAATCATGAGGGGAATAGATAGGGTGAACGCACAGGGACTTTTATCCAGGGTAAGGGAAACAAGAACACAAGATTTAAGGTGAGAGGGGAAAGATTTAATAGGAACTTGAGGGGCAACTTTTTTCATTCAGATGTTGGTAGGTATATGGAACGAGCTGCCAGAGTAAGTAATTGAGTCAGGTATTATGACAACATTTAAAGGGCACTTGGACAGGTACATGAATAGGAAAGGTGTATAGTGATCTGGGCCAAGCACGGGCAAGTGTGGCTAGCTTGGTTGGGGCATTTTCTTCAAAAAATACCAGAGCTCTAGGATCTAAAACAAAAAAAACCTAACCATTAAAAAATTAAAATAATTAACAAATTGACTTGGACGGTGTTTATTTGTTCAGATAAAGTCAAACATGAATCTTGCTTACTTGGTTTGTAAAGACACTCATTTAGACTGCTCAGTCTCTTCTCTTAAAACAGGCCACAAATGTATCAATCTCTGCTTTGAACGACTTGCTTTGTGTTACTATAGTTACTGAAACCAAATACGGATAATATATCTTAAAATCTCCAAATCATTTTCTGCAGTCTTCACCTCAAACGTGTTTTCCAAACTAAATTGCTTATTCTTTTCCAAGTTTGTTCCAGTTCAAGTTACATTTATTGTCACATGCACCAATTGGTACAGTGAGATTTGAGTTACCATACAGCCATACAAATAAAAAGAACACAATACACGATAGAGTTTAACATGAACATCCCCCACAGCAGAATCAACGTTTCCCACTGTGAGGGAAGGCATTAAAGTTTAGTCATCTTCCTCTTTGTTCGCCCGTGGTCAGGGCCTTTGAACCCTTCGCAATCGCCGCTACGGACGGCCCGATGTTCAGGCCCTCTCGCCGGGATGATCGGAACTCCGATGTCGGAACGGATCGGAACACACTCGCAGTTTGGAGTTTCCTAATCGGCTGCTTTCTCCCGGAGACCGAGGCTTCCGAAGTCCACAGGCCGAGCTGGTCGGAGATTCAACACTGGCGACCCCCGGCAAGGGGTCCCAGACCTCCGCGATGTTAAAGTCAGCGCCGCCTGCGGCTAGAACCTCCGCAGACCACAGCTCCACGGTGTTAATCAGCAGGCCCAAGGCATCAGTAAGGCATCGTCCCGCTACACAATGGTAATTCAGTGCTGTGCCGCTGCTGAAGCTCTGGCCGGTCTCTGGCAGGATAGGCCGTGCCAATCCAGTTGGTAGATGTGAGGGGGGGGGATGAAGATGCAACCCGGAGAAAAGACGCATCTCCGTCCAGGTAAGTGACTGGGAAATGGTTCCCCCCTATCCCCCACCCCCTCCCCCCCACCACCTACCATATAAAAAAGACAAAGAAACCATTAAAACATAATTTTAGACACACTAAAAATAACAAAAATAGTGAAAGGACGGACAGCTGCTGGCGAGGCTGCCACACTTGATGGCGCCACCCTTTGGGAATCCGTTTGACCTCTTATAACATGGCGAATTATAGATATTTTAATAATATTTTAATTCAGCATGATGTCAAGATTCAGGTAAGACAAGAATTAACTGGACAACATTAATTAGAAAAATGGAAGATTAGCATTTATACCACACACATCCCATTTCTGTTTGGATGCCTCAAAGTGTTTCACAGCCAAAAAAATAGTAGGAAACATGGCAACTAACTTGCATACAGTAAGTTTCCACAAATGGCAATGTGACAATGACAAGATAAGATATTTTTTGTGATTTGATTGGCAGATCAATATTGGCGAGAACGATAGAGGTAACACTCCTGCTTTGAAATATTAAAGCTGTACAGCACAGAAACAGGCCCTTCAACCCACTCAGTCCATGCCGATCAAGTTGCCACACTTGGTTGTCCCATTTGCCAGCATTTGGCCCATAGCCCTTTGTACTCGTCCTATCAATATATACTAGACTAAGTGGGACACGTTGGGTTCAAGTCACACGGGAGGCCTGGTCCCCCAATGCAACCCATTCCCCAACGCAATATTCCACCACTCACCCATAGCCCGCAACTGCGCAGGTGCGGCTCATTTTCCCTCATCCCGAGCACTCCCCTTCCTCTTCATGTGTGGGAGGGGTGGAGGGGAGGGAAGTGGGGTGTGTGGCGGGGGGAGGGGTGTGGGGCGGGAGGGGAGGAGGGGTGTGTGTGGACGGGTAAGTGTAGGGGGGAGGACGGTGTGGGGGTGGGGGGGGGGTGTATGTGGGCAGGAGGGGTGTGGGAGGGGGGAGTGTGGGGGTGGGGGTGTGTGTGGGGGGGGGTGTGGGCAGGGTGTGTATGTGTGTGGGGGGGAGTGTGTGTGTGTGTGGTGGAGGTGTGTGCGGGCAGAGGGGTTGTTTGAGGGAGGGGTGTGTGAGCGGGGGGGGTGTGGGGAGGTTGTGGGGGAGGGGGGTTGTGGTGGAGGGGGGGGTTGTGGGGGCAGGAGGGTGTGAGTGGCGGGGTGTGTGGGGGGGCTGGGTGGGTGTGTGAGGGGAGGGGGGTTGTGGGGGTGGAAGTTGTGTGGATGGGCGGTGTGGGCGGTGGGGTGTGTGGGGAGGGTGTATGGAGGTATTGTATGTTGGGGGGTATGTGTGGGGGGGTTGTGTGGGTGTGTGTGTGTGGGGAAGCGGTTTGTGGGGAGGTGTGTGGGGGTGGTGTGTGTGGGGGGTGTGTGTGGGCGGGGAGTGTCTGGGAGTGTATGTGGGGGGGGGTGTGGAGGTAGTGTGTATGGGCAGGGGCGCTTGTGGGGGGGAGGGGTGTGTGGGCGAGGGGGGTGTGTGGGGCGAGAGGGGTGTGTGGGCGGGGGGGGAGTGAGTGGTCCCCCCACACAACCCCCCCTCCCCTCACACACCCACCCAGTCGACCCATATGCCATTATCTTTCTTCACTGCATGCCTACTTTCAGTGGCTGATGTACAAGTACACCCGTTGAACCTCCACTTTTCCTAATCTGACACCATCCAGATAATAATATGCCTTCCTGTTCTTGCCACCAAAGAGGATACCCTCACATTTATCCACATTATACTGCATCTGCCATACATCTGTCCACTCACCCAAGTCACCCTGCAGCCTCATAGCATCCTCATCACAGCTCACACTGTCACCCAGCTTTGTGTCATCCACAAACTTGGAGATGTCATATTAATTCCCTCGTCTAAATCGTTAATATATATTGTAAATAACTGGGGTCCCAGCACTGAGCTTTGTGGCACCCCACTAGTCACTGCCTGCCATTCTGAAAAGGACCCGTTAACTCCTACTCTTTGCATCCTGTCTGCTAACCAGTTCTCTATTCATGTCAATACCCTACCCCCAATGCCATGTGCTCTAATTTTGCACACTAATCTCTTGTGTGGGACCTTGTCAAAGGCTTTTTGAAAGTCCAGATACGCCACATCCACTGACTCTCCCTTATCGATTCTACTTGTTACATCCTGAAAAAATTCCAGGAGATTGGTCAAGCATAATTTCCCTTTCATAAATCCATGCTGACTTTGACTGATCCTGTCGCCTTCCAAGTGCACTGCTGTAACATCTTTAACAATAGACTCAAACATCTTCCCCACTACCAATGTAAGGGGCCTGTCCCACTTACGCTTCTTTTTCGGCGACTCGTCATAGGTCGCCGAAAATTTTCAACATGTTGAAAATTCAGTGGCGACCAGAAAGACGCTACGACTCTTTGGGTGACTAGAAGACTACTCTCGACCATACAGGCGACACCCTGGCGACATGTTGCGGGGTGAAGCCTGCATGGTCGTGAGTAGGCGCACAAAGAGTCATACCTTCTTCTGGTCGACGCTGGTTTTTCAACATGTTGAACATTTTCGGAGACCTGTAACGACCGATGACGGGTGCCGGCAGTCGCCGAAAAAGTCGCGTAAGTGGGACAGGCCCTTTAGGCTAACTGGTCTATAATTCCCCGTTTTCTCTTTCCCTATTTTCTTAAAATGTGGGGTTACATTGGCTACCCTCCAGTCCATAGGAACTGATCCAGAATCGAGAGAACATTGAAAAATGATCACCAATGCATCCACAAAATAGCTTCCTGTGGCAATCATTCCAAATATATTTTATGTTGCTTGTACCTTTCTGTGAAAGGTGAAATGGGAAAGATTTAATCGAATCCTGAGGGGAAACTCTTTCACACACAGAGGGTGGTGGGTATATGGAATGATCTGCCAGAGGGGGCGGTTGAGGCAGGTACTTCAACAACATTTAAAATACATATGGACAGTTACATGTGTAGGAAGGATATGGAGGGGTATGGGCCAAAGGTGACAAGATAAGATATTTTTTGTGATTTGATTGGCAGGCGAAGGGAAATTAAAAATGTCCCCCACCCTCCCGTCTCCCCCAGCTAGTGATGTGATGGACGCGCGGGTCTGGACCAATCGCTGGCACGTCTTGCCCCCCCCGGTGACATCATGACCGTTATTTGGGTTTACGGCGATGCGACCGTTCGGTTAGTTGACTTTTTGGCGATCCGCCCTTTCGGTGAGTTGGCTTTTCGGCGTCATTTCCGTTCGGTTAGTTGGCTTTTCGGCGATCCGCCCTTTCGGTTAGTTGGCTTTTCGACCTTGAGCCCTTTCGGTTATTTGGCTTTTTGACGTTGTTTCCGTTCGGTTATTTGGCTTCCACTCCTTCGCTTCGGCATCTCCTCCTTCGACGCCACGTCCACACACAAAGTATTTTATTGATATTATAAGTTAACACTGGCTCATTTGAGAAAACTACGCCACTTTGACAAAGCAAATGGCAGATGACAGCGTAGTGTTTAACGTCAACTAAATTCCAGACCTTTATATTTGATTCAAGAGTCAAGAGACAAGGATGCTAAGCTAGCTCGATGAGTGAATAAGGTGATTATAACAATCTCAAGTATGATGAGTGTTTAATTGTCATATGTAGCAGTAATAGGACAATTACATGCTTACTTACTGAAGCTTTTACAGGCCCATTAGCACTAAAACACACAAATAACTATACAACATTCAATAAAATAGTTAATAATTATATCATAATAGTGCAAAACCGAAGTCTGTAGTCTGTGACCAAAGCAAAGTCCACAGTAGATCATGGACTGAGGTTAGTATTGTGGTTAGTGACTGATGGTTGCTGGGAAGATGCTGTTCTTGAATCTGGAGGTGACGGTTCGTAATTATGGGGAAAATTTAGGGTCTTATTGAACTGATGCCTCCTTTTCTCAGCTGAAAAAGCTAACGTCACTGTCCATAACCACTGCTTCGGGTAACCATTTTCAAATGTCATATCGAATCTTAATGCGTTGTGACGGATATTTAAGATTTATATTTTTAGACACACTTTTAACAATGTTTTCTTTAAATATTAAAGAGTTTGAATCTTTAGTTTTTATGAAAAATCATTGACTTAGGCAGTCAACTCGTTCCTCTGATACTCCTTAACCTGCTGGGCATTAATGACATAGCCTATTTTAATTCCAGATTTCTATCCTCTGCAGTTATTTAGTTTTGCACCAGCCCTGATATTCCACTTTTATGAGGAGATTTTATGAGTGGTGATGTGAATCAAGTCTTCATTTTGTGAACACAAACAATTTATTCAAGTAGTGTGGAGTAAACGGTCTGGTAAGAGGTTAGTAATAACTGGGATTCAACTGCGGGCTGCCTATTCTACAGATTAAGTGGCTCAGTATTGCATAGTTAAGTAGCATGGATGTTCTTGTATGTTCTTGTATAAGCCAGAGAAAATAATTCTTAAGAATTATGTAAGCAGTCATTAATGCCATTTGTGATATTTTAATACTGAAGATGGACTGTTTTCTTTCAGTTTTTTGAGGCTCCCTGCACTGACAACTGACCTTCCTTCTAACCCATAATCCCAGTATGCAAATCCAGTTCTACTATAAATTATACCAATTCTGCCCTTATCTCCTCAACGACCCACTTGCACAATGAAATGATTTTAAATCTAAAAAATGCCATCAGGGCGTAGATTAATGTATGCATCTATAAGTGGATTCAGAATCTATCTATATTACTAAAAGTCTGATCTTGACCACTTTTGGCCCACTGTGGTGTGATTTCCGAGAGAACGCCGCCACTTACAGCCGTCATTTTTGGCCACCTCGCTCAGAGCCCACGTCCGCCTTCCTGGACCAGAGGATTTTTCCCATCGATGACAAATCAGAGAGTCATTAATGGTTTTTAAAAATTCACCATTCTCTCTGCTGCCCCTGCTGGAGGGCGGGGGAGGGACTATAAAACCAGGAAGTGATGTGCCTCACTCAGTCTCTGTAAGATGGAGGAAGCCAGAGGGTCATGTCTCTCTGAGCCCTGAATAATACTGAGCACATGTCTACTCAACTGTGAGTCCCCTTAATGTGGTTTGAAAATGAAAATATGGTTGGTTTGAAGTAAAAAGGCATCTTGCAAATGGTGGTTTGGGTGCTTTGGCTTGAAGTTAAAAGGCATTCCTGCAAATGGTGGTTCGGGTGCTTTGGCGAAGTTAAAAGGCACTCCTGCAAATGGTGGTTTGGGTGCTTTGGCTTGAAGTAAAAAGGCATCTTGCAAATGGTGGTTTGGGTGCTTTGGCTTGAAGTTAAAAGGCACTCCTGCAAATGGTGGTTTTGGTGCTCTGGGTAACTTCCTGTTTGCACTGTATATTGATTTTAGATAAAACGCTACCACTTACAGTTGTGATTTTTGGCCATCTTACTCAGTCCCCCTCGGCTCAGCAGGTGCAGAGAATTATTCCCTTCAATGAAAAATAAAAGTGTTATTAGTGTTTAAAAAATGTTGAGAATCTCTCTCCTGTCACACGCCATGAAGGCCACACCTTTTCTGGTGGGAGGGGGAGGGGTTATAAAACCCAGAAGTGTGTGTGTGGCTCAGTCTCTGCATGATGTGGGAGGGAGAGGTCACGACTCTGTCTGAGCTGAACACACTGAATGTCTACTGAACTGTAAGTTTGGTGTTTTATGGTGGTTTTATGGTGGTTTCACCCTGCATGAAATGGTATGAAGCTGCATTTGAATTTGGTGGCCTTGCACCTTGCTTGAAATGGAATGAAACTGCACTTGAATTTGGTGGCCTTGCACCCTGCCTGAAGTGGTATGAAACTGCACTTGAATTTGGTGGCCTTGGATCCAGCTTGAAGTGGCTGGAAACTGCACTTGAATTTGGTGGCCTTGCACCCTGCTCAAAGTGGTAAAAAACTGCACTTGAATTTGGTGGCCTTGCACCCTGCTTGAAATGGTAGGAAAATGGATTTGAATTTGGTGGCCTTGCACTCTGCTTAAAATGGAATTTTAAGGAATTTTAAGGAATAGCCTTGAGTCAACTGCCAGCCCACCGTGAGTGAGCTGCCAGCAGATCAGGCTTGAGGGATTGAGCTGCCACCCCAATAAAAAATACCAGCGCTCCAGAAAGCCCCCCCACTGGCCACCAATATTGGAATTGGTGGAGAGGTGGAATATTGCGTCGGGGGACCAGCCCTCCCGTGTGAACATGGGACCCAAAGGGGTCCCACCTAGTCTAGTTATATACTATAAGCAGGCATTCGCAGGACCACCACAGAAAAGCAGCAAATGTTGGACCCATCACTAAAACATATACAGCATTGGTAAATGCATGATTAAGCAGGTGTTTGGGATCAAGGACAATACATCTCCACTCAGGCATTGTCTGCTTTGTGGCTAGAAGCCATTGTGGGTATGGGCAGACTTGGCTGAAAGCTGACGAGTTGGTGGTTTGGAAGATGGTGCTCTCCTTCTGATGCAAGGCTTCTGTGCACCCTTGATACTCGGATTCATAATTCTTCATCCCATCAAAAAAAAGGTTGCAATAGGGACCTCGGGCTTAGGTTTGCACTAATACTGTTTCATTTTAATTCATTTAATTTTCTTTTGCTTATCTATGAATACTGTGTTTACAGACCTGTTACGCTGCTGCAAGTATGAATTTCATTGCTCCATACATATTTTGGTACGGATGATAATTAAACATTCTTGACTCTTGACTCTTCAGTCCCCATGGCCATAGATTCCCTGCAGACAGCGAGGGTGTTACATTTCTTCAAGGAAGCCGGGAGCACAATCTTTAAATCTGCCTGTATTGCAATGTCTTTCCATGTCAGTCTTCAGAATAAAATATCTGTTTTGGAAGGTCATTTTCAACTAAAGAATAACCAGTTTTTGAGTTGAAAATACTGTATCCCTGACAATATCTCCGCTTGAACCATAATACCTGTATCTCATTAGATGAGCTGCAATATCCAGAGGAATCTTGCGTTTGTGTACACTCAGAGGTCAAGCCCCAAGCCATGATCCCACTTTCACTGAACATTTGAGATTACATAAGCATGTTCCAGGAAGCATGGTTTTAGACAAGCTGCCATGGTGCAATAGTGAAAAAAAACTGAAAATGTTTAAAATACTTACAGGTGAGACAGCATTTGTGAAGGAAGATGGAGTTTGTGTTTCAGGGGTTAATTGCCCTTCATGATCAGCCATTAGTGTGTGCAGCAAATGAACAGGCATTCGTAGGTGTATGATAAAGTATTTTTAGGAGCAGTGTTATGTAAGCAAGTAGCAGTATTAATAGATGCAGTATTATATCAGCAGGTGATGTTAAGATTGGTGTTATATAAACATGTACTTTTAGTTTAACGAAGTATTTGCAATAATATTTTTTAACTTTTGCCATATGGCAAAAGACGAAAACATAGAAAATGTTGTACCTTAAATGTGTTTGAACAATGTGTAGAGCTTCGTTTCTAGATTCTTGTGAGAAAATTTGACATTTCAGTGAAAATATGTGAATGTTATAACTGCTGCTTGGATACTGCATCAACTCAAATTATCACAGCAGCTCGTGCTTACTGTACATTTGAAACAAAGATGATAAGTGGGTGAATTTAAACAACACCCAGCATTTCACTCCCTCTGCTTGAAACCCATGTTGAGCCAAGCCTGCTGATAGTGGAGGAAGGTAGTCATAGTTCATCTTGAGATTGAAATTCAGAATTAATGGCACCAAAATGGTTTAGATTTTAGTTTAGAGTTTAGCATGGAAACAAGCCCATCAGCTCTCCGAGTCCACACTGACCATTGATCACCTGCTCACATTAGTTCTATGCTATCCCACTTTCACATCTATTCGTTACACATTAAGCCAATTTATTAAGGCCAATTAATCTACAAACCCACACATCTTTGGGATGTGAGAGGAAACAGGAGCACCCGGAGGAAACCCACTCAGTCAAAGATAGAACATGCAAACTCCATACAGGCAGCAGCCGAGGTGAGGATCAAACCCATTTCTCTGGTGCTGTGGGGCAGCAGCTCTACCAGCTGGACCACTGTGTCGCTCTCTGTTGCCACTGAGATCTGTGAAGTTCTGTGATCTCGAATATAAGCTTGCATGTGTGTCTCGACTACCTTGTACATTGAGATTACAAGGATGTTGCAAGGTCTTGAGGGCTTGAGCGAGAGGGAGAGATTGGGCAGACTGTATTCCTTAGAGCGTAGGAGGATGAACGGTGATCTTATGGAGGTGTACAAGATTATGATGGGAATAGATAGGGTAGATGCAGAATCTTTCACCCAGAGTAGGGGAATCAAGAGCCAGAGGACAGAAGTTTAAGGAGAGAGGGAAAAGATATCAAAAGAATCTGAGGGGCAACTTTTTCACATGGAGGGTGGTATGTATATGGAATGAGCTGCTGGAGAAGGTAGTTGAGGCAGAAACTGAAGTGCCTTCAGGTAGGCTGCAGGTGGTTGACCCCGGGACACAAGATGGCCTACGCAGAGAAGAGAGAGGTGACGGTTTGCAGGCCGATCCGGTCGTGAGCGACGGAGTGAATAGGTAGCCACTCCGGTAGGCCGAACACCCGGGAATCTGAACGCGATAAATTGGCATCACACATGACTGCACCGGCTTTATTATATGCAAAATGAATGTCACTGTTTAATGTTTAATTGCATATGTGGCAATAAATATCCATACAACCACTACCGTCTTTGCATCGTAAGTTCATGTAACGGTCACACTCATCAATAACTGCAGGAGCGCCACTTGCATTTCAATACGTTATTTTAATCATTGGCTTTCAATATTATAGCAACTGGGCTGTTAAGTGCAAAGACTGCAACGTGACAATAGGGAACATTGTGTTGAAACCAATTACTTCAGTTTCATCATGGCTTTGGACAGGAAAGCCCAACAAGAATGTTCTGTGAACCTTATAATTGAACTTCTCACTCTTGATCCACAAACAGCATTCCAGTAATCCTGCACTGTTTCAATGCCAAAAAAAAATGTAGAGCTATTCCTATGCCTCCACATATTGCAACCATCTGAATTTAACATTCTAAGCCCTGGGTATCCCTCTGATTAAATTGCTCGGCAATCTTTACAAAGCCAATTCTTTAGGTGCAAGGTCAAGTGTCAAGAGTGTTTAATTGTCAAATTAAATTCTGACTTGCTGCAGCTTTACAGGCCCGTAAATACAATAACACACAAATAACTATAGAATAATCAATAATGCAATAAATTAATAACTACGATACTGCGACTGGCAATAAATTAACTACCTTAATACTCGGTAATCAGACTACCCTAATTCTGGTTAGTCTGTAGGTGGGATTCCTGATGGTACCTGTCATGCACAAGGTGAAATTGTGTAGGATATGCCTGATCCATTATCTGATTTTATCTTGAAATGGTAAAGAAGTTTCCACACACAGGAGGATACCGAGTCAAACGTTGAAGCAGCCTGCCATTTGACTTAGTCTTTTTAGGTTAGGCAGAGGTTCACTTGCACCTCCTCCAACCTCATTACTGTATCCGTAGTTCAAGATGTGGACATATACATCGGTAAGACGAAATGTAGACTGGGCAATCATTTCGCTGAACACCTTCGCTCAGTCCGCCTGGACCTACCTGATCTCCCGGTTGCTAAACACTTTAATTCTCCTTCCCATTCCCATACTGACCTTTCTGTCCTAGGTCTCCTCTATTGTCAGAGTGTGGCTAAACGCAAATTGGAGGAGCAGCATCTCATATTTCGCTTAGGTAATTTATAGCCCAGCAGTATGAATATTGAAGGTACACAAAATTGCTGGAGAAACTCAGCGGGTGCAGCAGCATCTATGGAGCGAAGGAAATAGGCGACGTTTCGGGCCGAAACCCTTCTTCAGACTGAACAGTATGAATATTGATTTCTCTAACTTCAAGAAACCCCAACATTCCCTCTCTCTCCATCCGTCCCCCACTCAAGTTGCACCAGCTTCTCGTTTTCACCCAACAGCTAACAATGGCCTGTTTCCTTTATCATTGCTGCTATTTGCATCTTTCATTTGTTGTTCTTCATCTCTCTACGTCATCGTCTATACCTCTCGTTTCCATTTCCCCTGACTAATCTGGAGAAGGGTCTCGACCCGAAAGGTCACCCATTCCTTCTCTCCAGAGATGCTGCCTGTCCCGCTGAGTTACTCCAGCTTTGTGTCTTACTTGTGCCCCTTGACTTGGTCAAGTGTTTGGACCACGCAGTGATCAACTATGGGAAAGAAAGGGATAGTCAGTCTATTCATGTAATTGCATCAGTAATCAATCCTCCTGCTTTGGAATTGGAAAACCAATTTCCTGGTTTTATCCTGAAACATTCAGCACAGACATGATGGGCTGAAGGATCTCTTCCTGTGCTCTATTATTCCATATTAATATTACCGTTTAGATCAACTACTGTCAATAAAAACTTCAACTTCTATCACATCCTGTTAATGATACAATGGTCAGTGAATCTTAGCAAAACAATAGATGTAAATTAGGCCTGGTAAAAGAAAGATCAATTGACTGCCCTCCAGCTATTTTGCATGATCACAATTTGTGCACAATTATATAGCAGTTCTGTCATTAGTTGAATCGTCAAGGACACTGATGAATCAGTTGGAGACGTGTGGGGTATTTAGATTCAAATAATGAAACAATTTGGATAAAATTTAGCATCAATAATGGTAAACATGAAACTACCGTACTGACATAAGAGAGAAACAAGGAACTGTACATGTTTGAACCTTGAGCAAAACACAAAGTGCTGGAGGAACTCAGCAGGGGTTTCTCAAGCATTTAGTGTTTGATACTGACATAAAAATCCACCTGGTTGTCTGAGGCGTTTATTAGAAGAACCTCAAGAGTCAAGTGTGTTTAATTGTACTGACAACAGAACAATTAAATTCTTATTTGCTGCAGATTAACAGGCCCATTAACATACCATAAATGTGTCATAATCATTAATGCAATAAATTAATAACCGTAACACTACAGAATCATAATAGAGCAATACCAGGACAATTATTTTGCACAGGGGATGGTGGGTACCTGGAACACACTGCCAGGGATGGTGGTTATGCAGAAATGATTGTGGTGTTTAAGAGGCTTTTGGATAGGCATGTCGATATGTAGGAATGGAGGTACATGGATTATGCGCAGGCAGAGGAGATAAGTTTAACTTGGCATCATGTTCAGACAGATGTAGTGGGCTGAAGAGCAGGGCCTATACCTGTGCTGTACTGATTTATGTTCTGGTACAAGTTGCGACTGAGGGCATGCATGCAAGAGGAGATGGAACAAGGAAGGTATAGTAGCAGCTGTCATAACGTGCTCTTGTTTTTTTCTCAATTAAATATTTCAACCATTTATTCTTACTTTTGATACTTAGAAATATTTTGTGCCTTCATAATTATTGGTGACATTTCAATGGAATATTTTAGAGATGTTGTCCATTTCTGTTGGTTTTCAGAAGGTTAGCCATTCATGTTCTGCAATCTAAGTGAAGTGGAATGCTCAGCCTGAACCTCAGTGGGAGCCAGCATTGATACTGTACTGTTGGGTCAAATGGAAGAAGGTTTTCCATTTGAGATTTAGTTTATCTATGAATTGAAGACATAATCATTATTTATTACCATTCCTGTTCTCTTAACCTTTCACTGCAATGATTTAATGTAGAACAGAACATAGAACTGTACAGTGTTTGTAGGAAAGAAATGCAGATGTTGGTTTAAATCGAAGATAAACACAAAATGCTGGAGTAACTCAGTGGGCCAGGCAGCATCTCTGGACATCAGCCTGAAGATGTCACCCATTCCCTCTCTCCAGAGATGCTTTGATATATTTTTTTATTAAAGGTAATCAATTACAATGCTTCAAACAACTTTATATCAAATTAATTCAATTTGCATTAAGTAAAACACTAGTAATACTTATCTACTATTTTTTTAGAAATAATGATAGAGAAAGAATAGAACAGTTATAAATCATTAAGAGAGTGATTAAATAATAATTTGATTATATATAAGAAAGAAAAGAGAAACGAAAAAAAAAAAAAAAAAAGTGATAGTATCAATAAAGACATATATGTTAATTCCAATATAAAAATGAATTATTCTCACCAAATCCCGCAGGGTGCACGCCGAGCTGTGTTGCCAAGAACAGCTACTTCTCTAAATACTGTATATATGGAGACCATATCTGTTCAAAAGAATTATACTTGTCCAATAGGACAAATCTAATTCTTTCCAGATGTAACGTCTCCATCATCTCTGTTGCCCACATTTTGGTTGTGGGGGATAATGTTCCCTTCCAAAATTTCAATATGATTTTTTTCCCAATTATCAAACAGTAATCAAAGAAATTTCTTTGATTTACTGTAAGTGATAGATGTAAATCCGGAATTCCAAATATTATTAGCTTTGGGTTAGGGTCCAATTTAACTTTGATGACTTCAGAAATAACTTTAAAAATTTCTGTCCAGTAATAATTCAATTTAGGACATGTAACGAAACTATGTATTAAATTTGCCTCTGCTTTCTTGCACTTATCACAAATAGCGGAGAGATTCGGAAAAATACTATTTAATTTAGTTTTCGAATAATGTAACCTATATAATACTTTAAATTGTATCAGTATATGTCTGGCGTTTAATGAACACCGGTGTATTCGTTGTAGACTTTCTTCCCAGTTTTCTTTTGTTATAGCCAATCCTTTTCATTTTCCCATGCTTGACGATATATTTCCGTTATTGGATTCTCCTTATCCAAAATGATGTTATATATATAGGCTATTAATTTTTCTGTATTTGGATGTAAATTAAACAGTTCGTCTAACAATCCTGCTTCTTTATTTTTATAATCTTGTGTATTGGATTTAATATAATCTCTAATTTGTAAATACCTAAACAAATGTTGTGGAGACAATCCATAAATATCTTGTAACTCCTGGAATAAAAGAAATTTTCCTTTTCTATAAAGGTGTTCTATCCTTGTAATTCCTAAATCATCCCATTGTTTAAACCCCCCATCTAATATAGCAGGTTTAAACGATGGATTATTCATAATTGGTAATCTAAATGAGAGATTATCCAAATGTAGAGTCTTAACTATTTGTTTCCAAATACGTCTATTATTATATATTATTAGGTTGTCTTTATAATATTTTTTTTGTACTTCCGTTGGTGCAAAAATTATCGAACCTACATTGAAAGGTAGACAGTCTTCCTTTTCTATATTTAACCATGTCGGTTCATGATCCATATTTACCCACCAGAAATTCATATTCTTAATCTGAACAGCCCAGAAATAATATAAAAAGTTTGGAAGTGCTAATCCTCCATTTATCTTAGCTTTGCATAGATGTTTTTTATTTATTCTGTGATTTTTATAATCCCAAATAAAACTATTGACAATATTATCAATTTTTTTTAAAAAAAGTTTTCGGAAGAAAAAAAGGAATAGCCTGAAACAAATATAACAACTGCGGTAGCAATACCATCTTTATGGCACTTATTCTACCAATCATGGATATAGGAAGTGTTTTCCAATATAAAATATTTTTTCTAAGTTTATCTAATAGTTGAGGGTAGTTGGATTTTATTAATGAGTTATGAGTTTTAGTTACGTTAATCCCTAAATATTTAAGTTTGTCTGTAACTACTTTTAATGGGTATTGTTGTAATGTATTTAGATTTATTCCTGTTATTGGCATAATCTCGCTTTTATCCCAATTAATCCTATACCCAGAAAATGCACCAAACTTAGTTATAATGTTTAGCAGGTTGGGAATACTAATTTCCGGTTTTGTAATATAAATCAAAACATCATCTGCATATAAAGAAATTTTATTAATTGTTGTATCAGTATTATAGCCATATATTTCAGGTTCAGATCTAATTTTTTCCGCCAATGGTTCTATCACCAATGCGAACAATAAGGGTGATAACGGACATCCCTGTCTGCATCCCCTAGAGAGTTTGAATTTGGCTGATAAAATTTGGTTAGTCAAAATTCTTGCCATAGGATTCGAGTATAAAATTCTTACCCATTTACAAAATCTATCCCCCAATTGAAACTTTTCCATTATATTAAATAAATACATCCATTCCACCTGATCAAACGCTTTTTCTGCATCTAGTGATATAACCGCTAGTTCCGTATCTCGTATTCTTTTTGAATATATAATATTAAACAAACGTCTGAGATTATGGGATGAGTAACGTTTTGGGATAAAACCTGTTTGATCATAATGTATTAATTTAGAGATCACTAAACTTAATCTCCTAGATAAGACCTTAGTTAATATTTTTTGGTCTGTATTTAAAAGGGCAATCGCTCTATATGATCCAGGATCTTCCAAATCCTTATCTACTTTAGGGATGAGTGTAATTGTGGATTCATTTAAAGATTCTGGTAATTTTCCTTGGTCATATGCATATCTATACATTATTTGTAATCTTGGGGAAATCAGATCTTGAAATCTTTTATAAAATTCTGCACTCAGGCCATCTGGGCCCGCTGCTTTTCCGTTCTTTAGCGAACTAATTGATTCTATAATGTCTTTTACTGTTATTTCAGCATTTAACAATTCTCTACCTTCCTGATCTAAGCTATTGATTTGACATTCTTGTAAAAATATTTCCATACTATCTGTTTGTCCTGTTAGTTTTGACGAATAAAGATTTTTATAATATTGTAAAAATCTATCATTAATATCTTTTGGAGTAATTAATATATTTCCATACTCAGATCTAATTCCGTGTATCATCTTCTCATCTTCTAATTTTCTAAGCTGTCGTGCTAGTAATTTTTGTGGCTTATCTCCAAATTCAAAATACACTTGCTTAGTTTGTTGAAAAAGTTTAATCACTTGATTAGAATATATTTTATTTAATCTATATTTTACTGATGCAATTTTATTACTTAACTCTTTGGAAGGCTGTTTTATATTTTCATTATCTAGACGATTTATCTCATTTTCTAAATTTTGTTCTATTTTTCGATTTTCTTTATTGAGATGTGCTTGTGCGGATATTATTGCGCCACGCATGAATGCCTTAAATGTGTCCCAAAATAGTGATGGAGAAGTTTCAGGATTATCATTAGTTTCAAAAAATAATTTAATCTGATCCATCACATATTTACAACAGTCATTGTCCTTTAATATCTGAGGGTTAAATCTCCAGGTAGTAGTTTTATTAGATATATCTTTTAATTTTATCTTAAATGTTAATGGCGCATGATCCGAGATGATAATATTATGATATTTTGCATCATACGTAAAAGGAAGTAATTTAGAATCTATTAAAAAATAATCTATCCTCGAATAGGTTCCATGTACGGGCGAGAAAAAATAATATTCTCTTCCGGATGGATTATCTAACCTCCAGATGTCTTTAATATTAGATGTATTGATAAAAGCATTTATGAATTTACTTGATTTCGAGGCAGCTTTCCTTTTTGCAGATGATCTATCTAGATAGTTATCTAAAGTACAATTTAAATCACCTCCAATTATTAAATTGTGTTGAGTGGATATAGGAATATTATTAAATATTTTCTTAAAAAATAATGGATTATCAAAATTAGGGGCATATATCTATCTATTAATATATAAAACTCTCGCCCAAAATTCCGAAACGGAACTCCGTCCGGCTGTCACATTTCTTCCATTGATTCCCTGCAACTCCGAAACTGGACGCAGAATCGCCGACATCTTTTCCATTTCGGTAGAGATTTCACTTTTCTTTCTAAGTATCCGTTCCTCATTACATTTCGACGTGTTTAAGTGTACGTTTTTAATCAAATCCTAACCCCCCCCCCCCCCCCAATATTTCAAAACTAAACTGGCTTCACACCCACAGAACCTTCACCAGCCCCAGCCCCTGCTGAGCGTTCCATCGTGTGATGTCACAATGCCCAATCTTCACATATGTCCAATCGGAATGGATTCATTTACATATGCCTATGCAGGAGCCCCAGCCAATGGTGAACGTTCCATCGTGTGATGTCACAATGCCCAGTGCTCATAGACATCGTTGCCATAGTGACAGTACAGAGAGTCAGATGTGGGCCGAGGAGCCTTCAAGACAACATGAGATGTTCCCATATTGTGTGAAAATATTTACGTCATTCACCCCTGAACCTCGATAAGAACACCACCTGCACATCTTAATTAAATTAGAGAAAAACGGAAAAGAGGTCGGGCATTTACACTTTTAAGGCTCTGTGTGTGTCGAAGCTTCGTGTGTGTGATGCCGCACAGCTAACCCCCCCACCACCCCCCCCACGCGTTGCCGAGACGGACCCGACTTCGACGACTTCAAGATACGATATTTTAAGACGGCAGGGACCCGACTTCGACGACCAAATCTCCCCTGGGGGCTACAGGTAGGGAACGGTCTTTATGCACTTTTCCAACTCTGTGTGTGGGGGTGGTTTGTGTGTGTGAGGCGCCCGCCCCCCACCCCCCCCCCCCAGTGGGGGCTACGGGTAGGGAACGGCTGCGTTGGGGGATCAGACCCAACGGGTTTGCCATTGGTCGTCGTGTTTAAGTGCACGTTTTTAATCAAATCCTAACCCACCCCCCCCCCCCCAATATTTCACAACTAAACTGGCTTCTCACCCATAGAAGCAGCACCAGCCCCAGCCCCTGGTGAACGTTCCATCGTGTGATGTCACAATGCCCAATGTTCAAATACATCGTTGCCATAGAGGGAGTACAGAGAAGGTTCACCAGACTGATTCCTGGGATGTCAGGACTTTCATATGACGAAAGACTGGATAGACTCGGCTTGTACATGCTAGAATTTAAAAGATTGAGGGGGTATCTTATAGAAACTTACAAAATTCTTAAGGGGTTGGACAGGCTAGATGCAGGAAGATTGTTCCAGATGTTGGGGAAGTCCAGAACAAGGGGTCACAGTTTAAGGATAAGGGGTAAATCTTTTAGGACCGAGATGAGAAAAACATTTTTAACACAGAGAGTGGTGAATCTCTGGAATTCACTGGCACAGAAGGTAGTTGAGGCCTGTTCATTGGCTGTATTTAAGAGGGAGTTAGATGTGGTCCTTGTGGCTAAAGGGATCAGGGGGTATGGAGAGAAGGCAGGTACAGGATACTGAGTTGGATGATCAGCCACGATCATATTGAATGGTGGTGCAGGCTCGAAGGGCCGAATGGCCTACTCCTGCACTTAATTTCAATGGTTCTATGTTTCCCTCTCCGAAACCCCTCTCCCACCCATCCCTCTCTCCCCCACCCCCCTTCCCTCTCTACGCCACCCCCTTCCTCCTACCCCTCTGTCCCTCTTCCATCACTCCCCCTACCCCTCTCCACCTCCCTCTCCACTCTTTCCCCTCTCTCCCCCACCCCTCTCCCCCTCCCTCCCTCCTTCCCTACCTCCCCATCCTCCCCCTCCACCACATCTATCTCCCCATCCCCCTCTCTCACCCCCTACCCCGCTCTCCTTTCCCTCCCAAATCTGTCCCATTTCCTCCACCTCCTCTCCCCTCCCTCCCCTCTTCACATCCCCCCTCCCTCCACCCACCTGTGTGTTTGGGGGTTGGTTAATATGAGTTTGATGCCGCAGCCCCCCCTCCCCCCCCCCCCCCTGCAAAACGCCGTTGGGGAAACAGACCCAACGGGTCTGCACTTGGTCTAGTATTCATTAAAATTACCTTTTTTGAATATAATTCCCCTGTAATTATTACATATCTGCCTTCTTTATCCTCTATAATAGAACTTTGTATGAAAGGTATACCTTTGCGAATAATTATTGCAACTCCTCTAGATTTATGAATAAATGTAGAATGATACACCTTAGAAATCCATTTAGCTGTTAATCTATGTTGAGCATCTTTTTTAAGATGAGTCTCTTGAAGGAAAATGACATCTGTCTTCAATCTGTTCAACTGAGCTAACACCTTTCCCCTTTTAATTGGTTCATTAATTCCTTTTACATTCCAACTGCAGAAGGTTACTCCATCACCCCCAGTCTTCACCTTTATATCATGCATTTTACTATTAGGGCGGCTTTTTTTGGAGTAGCCTTCTTGACTCCCCCAGCTCCCCGTTGCACCCGGACATCAATCCAATGAGAATTTCTATCCACCTTAATCCGCATCTATGTCTTCTTAAACTAAATACACAATATCCTTCACATCTACATTCAAATAATATATAATATAAGATCAATAAAAAACAAAAACAATAAGAAATATCAATAATAAAAAAAAAGTAAAGGGTGTTAGTAGGGTGCTCAGAAAAAAAAGAAACTACACTTGTATAGTGTGTAGTATGTGAAGGTGAAAGCCACACTAACGTGGCCATTAATCTAAAGACTTCCGTTTTTTTAATAAAAAAAAAAGATGTTGATTATACCAGCTCCTATCTCAAATGCTATATATATTGGGGTGGGGTACTAACTTTATATACTTAGTACTTAGTAATTATTTCTATTATTCATATTACTATTTGCTAATTACTAATATCAATTATATTTAATACTATAATATGTAATACTATTATCATGGAATAATTAAATATTTTCTAATAATTAATACAGAACTACTACTAAATGCCCATTATTCCACTTCCTTCTAAGTGAGTATTTCATAACCACAGGTCGATGATAAAAGTTCAGTCCTCTCCTTCTCCCTCGGGTTCTTCCTCCGCATCTTCTCTCTCTTCATCTTCTGGCTTCTGCTGTATGCCTCGGGCGAATTTCAATGCTTCAGTATGCTTAACGAAACGATATTCCTTGTCATCATAAGTTACTCTCAGTATTGCTGGGTACATCAAGCCATATCTCAGATTCTTAGTATTCTGTAAATTCCTCAGGATACCTTTTGTTTCTTTAAATAGTGCTCTTTTCTTGGCCACTTCTGCTGGGAAGTCTCTAAAAATACTGATGTTGTCTCCCTCGTATTTCAGGTTTCTCTTTTTTATTATTATCTTCATCATTTCTTCGAAGACATGGTCAAAGGCCACTTTTACAATCATTTGTCTGGGCGATGAACCTATCCCAGGGGCCCGTCTTAGAGCCCTATGTGCACGGCTCAACAGGGGTTCATGATCCAAATTCAGAATATCCATTAAAAGTTTTGCAACAAATTTTCGAGGATCTTGACTCCCCTCACGACCTTCGCTCAGACCAACTATACGCAAATTTTTACGGCGTTGGCGTCCCTCCAGATCAATACATTTCTCGTTTGTTTTACGTAATAATTCTAAGAGGCGTTTGTTCTCGGCACGGAGTTTTTCGGTCTCCTTAGTATTCACTTCAGCAATTTTAGTTAGCTCTTTAATTGCTTCGCCTTGTTGGTCTAGCGAAATTATAGTAGGATCTATCTTGTCATCCAGCTTTCTTTCCATCCCAGCAGCTATATCCTTTACATCCTCAATTTGAGTTTGTAACTCGGCATTAGCCTTTTCCTTCCACTCATCCATCATACTTTTTACCGTCGTTATAACTTGTTTTATTAAGTCTTCTTTATCTTCTTTATTTTTCTCGTGAGACACCAGCATATCCGCTTTTAAACTTTTTATCTCCTCCATATACTCCTTCCTCTGCTTCTTTATCTCCTCCATATACTCCTTCCTCTGCTTCTTTATCTCACCTAGAATGGTAGTCTTAAGTTCCTCCATTTCAGCTTTCCTCTGTGAGACATCTTCTTGAGAAGCAGCAGCTGCACTCGAGCTGAGGCCAGTTTCCTTTCTCGTAGATTTTTTTCCAGTGGTGGGGGGAGGGGAGCGCTGGGTCATAATTTCTTCTTAAAATCGCGCGCCTGATGACGTCACGCACCTTTTAAACGCTGCCGGAGCCGTTCGCAATCGATCTCCTGTGGTAAGTGCGTTTGTTTGACCCTTTTACCCCCGTTTTAAATTCAGTTTTTTGCGGAGCTGTAATGGCGCGATTCCACTCACATCGTGGCGCCAACCGGAAGTCCTCTCTCCAGAGATGCTGCCTGTCCCGCTGAGTTACTCCAGCATTTAGTGTCTATCTTCGATAGAACTGTACAGCACAGGCCCTTCGTCCCACAATGTTCATGTCAAACATGGTGCAAAGTTAAACTAATCACCTCTGCCTGCATATAATTCATATTTCTCCAGTCCCTCCATATCAATTTGCTTGCCCAAAAGCCTCTTAAACACCACTATTGTATCTGCATCCCCCACCATCCCAGGTAGTGCGTTCCAGGTATCCACAACTCTCTGTGTAAAAAACTTAAGGGCCTGTCCCACGAGCATGCGACCTGCATGCGGCAAGCGCGACCAAACCGTAAGCGGGGACCGCGCGGAGGTCGAGTGAGTGACGTGAAGTTCGAACGAAGTCCGCGGGAAGTTCGCGCGTGACGTACGGCGTCAAGACGCTGCATACTGCGTCGAGACGCTGCGCACGCCCGTCGAGGCGGTGCGTACGCCGTTGAGGTGGCTGCGGGCCGGCAGGCCGTTGCCGCGCGTAATTTTTGAACACGGACCGTTTTTCGGAGCCCCGCACGATGTCGTGACAAGCTCCGCACAACTCCATACGGCTCCGGCGATCGAAGTGGGACCGGCCCCTCGAGGCCGTACGGCTCAAGTGACCACGTTAGGTCGCGGTTGCTGCATGGAGTCGCATGCTCGTGGGACAGGCCCTTTACCCTGCACATTTAAACTTTGTCCCTGTCACTCTAAAGCTATGCCCTCTAGTGTTTGATATTTCCACACTGGGGAAAAAGGTTCTAACTGTTGATTCTTTCTGTACCTCTCATCATTTGATAGACTTTCGTCAGATCTCCTGTCAACCTCCGACACTCCAGGGAAAACAATCTAGGTTTGTCCAGTCTCTCCTTATAGCTCACACCCTCTAATTTTCATAATTTAATACTGTTCACTGAAATTAATTGTACTTATGACGATGAGGAACATTTACAACGCAGCTGCAGCGGGCGGCATGCTGCCGTGTTGAAATGAGAATTTGTTGGGGACAGCGTGATACAATGACTCATGACATTGTTATTTCACCTCACTGATCTCGTCTTGAATCCTGCTGAGAGTGGAGGCATGAAAATCTCCTATGTTGAAAAACATAATTGAAGCCGCTTTACACCAGCTAAAAGAATGCTTGAGATAGGCAATAGGAATGGCAGATGTGCGGTATCATTGAAACACAAAGTACAGCAGGTACTGGAATCATGAGTAAAACATAAAGTGCTGGAGGAACTCAGCGGGTCAGGCAACATCTGTGGAGGGATTGGACAGATCACCCTTCCTCAGACTTTTCTGATGCAGTAAGATCCTTCCCTTTAGTCTGAGGGTGAGGCACACTGTAGCAACTGAGGAACCTTTATTTCCACATCACCCCTCTGACAAGACCTCAGAGCACTGAGATATGCCCAGAAAAGTATCCATGGTAATGATGAGGTGCTGGGGCCTTGGAATTGGAAGTTATTGAGATGGTGAAGAGCGTGAGGTGTCTCGGATGTAGGTCAGAAGAGACTGGACAATGGAGGGCAGGATGGAATCATGGTATTTGGAGATGAGTTTGGTGGAGCAGGAGAAGGCAGAAACCCAGAAGTCCTGTTTATGAAACCAGAGAATGCCAGGGCAGTCCTGTTTAGGGATTTTGGCAACTATAAGGTTGGAGGTTGTGGAGGGGATATCACTGGAGGCGATAAGATAGGTGATGGTTTGCTAAATGGTGTGCAGAATCAGTCTGAAAAAGGGTCGCAACCTGATACGCCATCTGTCCATCCCCTCCCCTCCCCAGATGCTGCCTGACCTGCTGAGTTCCTGCAGCACTTTGTGTTCTGTTCAAGATTCCAGCAACTGTGATCTCTTGCATCTTTCAGATGTGGTGTGTTCCTTCAGGAAATATATAACTGAAGATGAAACATCATGAAATATTTGATTTTTTAAAAAAATTGTAAATATCAAGATGCATTGTATTATTTGTCGTTTACATTAGTGCTGATTAGTTCTTGAGTCTGTTGACAGACATTTGACTACATTAGTTAATTCTGTAAATGTCAGAAGAGTTCGAAAGGGGAAATGCTAAAACAAGGTTTATTTTTTAGAATTTAGTTTCTAAAAAAACAGGCAATAATGGATGACAAATGAACAAACGCTGAATGGATAATTACTCAGCTTGCTTTGCCGATTAATGGCATTGACAAAGTGATTGCCGCCCACTTCTATTCCTGTTATAATTGGGCCCTCATTGCCTTGAGAACATGTTTTTCTGTTTCAAGATACCTTCAGCATATAGGTCAGATCTGTGGGGGGAGGATGTTATAACACTTTGACCCGCCCTAATTGCTACATTTTCCTGATGCAAATTACAGTGACAGCCATGTTTATATTCACCTAGTCCTTGGGAATCTGCAGAATACAATTAAGGTTATATTTAGGATAGAGATATAAATTATAGACTATTAGACAGTAAGAACGTTTTGTTTCTTATCCGTGCTCCATATAATGAGATCAATTCATAAAGACAGAGGTGCCCATGCACATCCTCTAACCTCATCGACTGCGTTCGCATGCTCCTGTTGTGGCCACCTTTATATTGGAGAGACCAAGCGGAGACTAGGTGACCATTTCGCTACACACCTGCTTAGTTTGCCAAGGACTGCTGGATCTCCCGGTCGCTAACCATTTCAACTCACCTTTCCGTTTCCATACTGACCTTTCTGTCCTGGGTTTTCTCCATTGCCAGAGTGAGGCCACACACAAACTAGAGGAACAACACCTCATATTCGGCTTGGGTAGCTTTACAACCCAATGGTATGAACATTGAATTTTCCCAGTTTCAAGTAGCACGCCACCCCCATCTTTTTTCCACCTTTCTTCCCTGTGCCTCACTTATCGTACCCCTTCCCCTTTCCCCTTTCCCCGCCTTTCCACCGATATCCTTTCTTCTGGCTTCAAATTTCACTTTTTTTCTGTATACCGCACTCCTTTTTGTCCCCTATTTATCTCCAGTCTTGGTCCACCCATCTGCAAATCAAAACCCTCCTCACCTATATCCACCTAACGCTGATTGGACTTTGTCCCACTCTCACTTTTCTTCCAGCTTTTTCCTCCCCCCTTCCCCTCCCCACCACAATCAGTCTGAAGAAAGGTTCTGACCCGAAACGTCTCCTATCCATGTTCGTCAAAGATGCTGCCTGACCCTCTGAGTTACTTCAGCACTTTATGCGTTGGAAAATTCCAGTGCTTTAAGTCTTAAATTAAATCAGAAAATTCAGTATGCTCTGCTCCTCCTTCCACAGAAGCTGTCTGACCTGCTGTGTTTGCAGCATTTGTCCCTTGACTCCTGACATTTTCTCTTTTATTGTGATGCCACTTTACTTGCTGTGGAAGGAAACATGTAAAATGTCAATGTTAACAGAAAAACTGAGCCTGCAGCTACAGTATCAAAGACTTTTACAAAACAGAATTGTCTCTGTCAGCTAAAGAAAAACTATAGAATAAAAACCCTCATATTGTCTATTTTTTAAAAAGAATTCGCCCTTTTTTCCCTTCAGGTACCGAGTGATGGTTGAAAATGTACGAGAATATTCAGTTAGTTTGTCATCTTTATGCCAAGATCTAAACTCTCTGTGAAAGTACCTTATTTGCAGATTTTGTTAGCTCAGCCCTCCCCTGCTTTCACATGACTGCTCCAAGCAGTAGTCCCCTCTGCGGTACACCTAGAGAGTCCAGAGTATTAAATTACCATAATATTGCATAATCTGAAGAAGAGAGACACAAAATGCTGGGGTAACTCAACGGGTCAGACAGCATCCCTGGATAAAAGGAATAGGTGACGTTTCGGGTCAAGACCCTTCTTCAGACTGAAAAATTCTTACTGCTGCAGCTTAACAGGACGGTAAATGCAATAACACCAATTTTGGGCGGCAAGATGGCACAGCTGGTAGAGCTGCTACCTCATGTTACCAGAGACCTATGTTCGATAGTGACCTCAGGTGCTGTCTGTGTAGAATTCTGTGACTATGTGGTCACATGGTTCCTCTCATATCCAAATGACGTGTGGGTTTGTAGGTTAATTGGCCTCTATAAAATGCCCCTTGTTTATAGGGAGTGGATGTGAAAGTCTGATAATGTACAAGTCCTTAAAGTAACTTATAATTTTCTGAAACATGACCAGAGACAGAACCTCAACCTACCATTCTCTTTCACCCTGTTATATGAATACACTCTGATATATGACAGCAATTTAATGTAGATTTCTGGATATTATGGTGTTGTTGCAGCATATTTACATGAATGGAATGCTGCCAAGAGCAGAGCTGAAGTCCTTGAAATGCCCACTGGAGAAACCGCTACGCCGACATAATTGTGTAGTTTCCACAGCAACAGAAGGTGCAGCCAACGTTACACAACCTGCAGAGCAATGTTCTGACACAAAACCAGCACAAACTTAGCAGCTCTCATCAAACTGTGATCGTTCACTCCCATCCAACACGAACTTTGTGACCATCTGGATGTGGCTGACACGTAAAGGGAAGCTAAGGATGGGTTTCACTGGTTTAGTTTGCGTTATGTTACAATTTTCATTCTTTTCTTCATCGTATGAGTGGAGGGTGGGGGGTTCGGATTAGTTCGATATGACTCACTGTGAAGCAGGCTTTGGCACCGCCCACATTATACATTCAACATTCGCCTGTAAAATATGGATTTAGATTAGTAGGAAGCATTTAAATCCTCCGTATGCACTGGATGAGATTCATTGAACGACAGATCATGAACTTTGCCTTATGCCTAGTGTAGAATATTGGATAAATAATTCTGTAATATGCTCAGATATTAATGTCAAATCATCATGCTGCTGATGCCCTCATGTTCAACCTTTCTGTAATGAAAGCAGCTAGAAGGATATGATGGATCTGGCTGAGTACTTGATATGTCCATCCTTGAACAAGCAGCTCGGAAATTATCTGGGCTGTCAGGGCAGAACAAAATGGAGACTTCTATTCTTCTCAGAATAGCCAAATTCAACAAGACCCAAATTAACTCATGTTGGACCAAATGGAACATGCATATCTGGAATAACCAGTTCATTCTAAATGTACCAGTCCATCACATAAACTGGTCTCCCCACCATCGACTCCATTTACACTTCCGGTTGCCTCGGGAAAGCAGACAACATAATCAAGGATCACTAGCCCTGTCTGTCTGTCTGTCAACAGCTCTGGTGATTGCCTCTCCTGCCCTCTCCTATCTGGCAGAAGGTACAAAAGCTTAAGAACACGGACCACCGGACTCCGGATCAGCTTCTTCCCTGCTGTTGTCAGATTACTGAACAGACAAGCTCATGGTGTATTCCCGATCTTCCAATCATTTTGGACCTTGCACTTTTTTAATCTGTACTTTCTATGTAGCTGTAACATTATATTCTCCTTTACCTTTGCACTATCGGATTTGTGAATGGTATGGCGGGCGAATAAGCAATCCACGCGTGGTGAAACAAAAAAATCTTTATTGACAAATTTACGAGATCAGCACACATGCGCATGGGGGATGGTTAACCCGGGGTTCATTATATATACCGGGGCACACCCCGAAACCCCGTGATGACTCCTTCCCGCCAAACCCAGTCACGTGACCCTGCCCCTGACTACCGAGGGTTCACACAGTAAGTGGCCTAACCACCGTCTGGCGCCAAGGACCCCTCTCCCCCCCAGAACCGGAGGCATGAAAACGAAAGGACAGATGAACGAGGCGGCCAGACCTCAGATACACATCTCCCCCACAGGGGACACAACCGGGGAAGGCGTAGGCGGGAGCGGCCGGGACCACGACGAGGCTGGGCCACCAGCACAGGTTGACTAAGGCCGACATGGGCCGGCTTCAAACGATCCACTGACACAGTCTCACGCCGACCCCCCATGTCCAAAACAAATGTTGTAAGTCCATGATGCAGCACCCGGAAGGGTCCCTGGTACGGCCGCTGCAGCGCCGTGCGATGCGCGTCACGGCACAGGAACACAATGGAACAGTCCCGGAGAACAGAGGGAACGTGGGAAGACACCACACCATGGCGAGACATTGGGACAGGAGAGAGCGTGCCCACCTTCTTCCGCAACCCACGTTAGCTCGTCCATCCACTCCGGCCCGGTGAGCCGCGCCTTGAGTCGGCTTTCTGATGGCGGTGAAACGGCTCCACCAAACCGTTGGATTGGGGATGATAGGCTGTGGTATGTTTAGCTGAACCTCCAACAGGCGGGCCATAGCAGACCACAACTCAGAGGTGAACTAAGACCCCCGGTCCGAATAGATGTCCACGGAAGACACCGGGTCACTGCGTGGCGTAGCGGATGTAATGGGGCATAAGGAGATCGGCTCCAAGGTCGCAGCATGAATGAGGCATTGCCGCTGCACATCTACCAACAAGGATTGGTCCTGGAGGAAATCTGCGCCTAGCAATGGCTGGGAGACGTCGGTCACTGTAAATCCAGGTAAAATGACAGGGGCCAAAGATGAGCGGGACTGTACAAACCCCATACATCCATATGGGGCTGCCATTGACTGGAGTCAGAGAAGGCCCCCACTTGCCGGAACGAGTGTCGATCCCCGATGGGGGCAAAATGCTTACCTCAGCCCCCGTATCAACAAGGAACCGTCGTCCCGAATGTCGGTCCCAAGCGTAGAGGCGGTGTTTCAGGCCGACTGCCGCAGCGATTACTGACGGACGGCCCCGGCATTTCCCGAAAACGAGTAGGGCGGGCGGCACTGATGGGCCGCGGGACCACAGCGTTGATGGTAGTAACACTACTTCCCCTTACCGGGGTCTCCCGGGACAGGCGGCGCAGCCAAACGTCCGGTGGACGCAGGGCCTGGTCTCTGGGCCCTCCAGGGCATTGCCTACACCAGATCGATCGAGCCACCGCTCTGCCGCTTGGATTGCCACAACTCGTCCGCACGCTCCGCTAGCTGCAGGGGGTCTGCAAAATCCTCACCAGCGAGAAGCAGGCGGATGTCGTCCGGCATCTGTTCCAAGAAGGCGTGTTCGAAGAGAAGGCAGGGCTGATGACCATCCATAAGGATGAGCATCTCACTCATGAGCTCCGACGATCACCGAGGCTGCCCATGTGCATGAGCCGTGCTGTGCGGTCCCGGCGGCTGTGCCCAAAGGTCCGCAGGAGTAACGGTTTGAGGCTCTCGTATTTGCCCTTATCCCTAGGTAATGGACCACGCGACCGGCCGTCTCCTGATCCAACGAGCCGACCATATGATAATATCGGGTATCATTCGCCATGATGCGTTGGATGTGCAACTGGGCCTCGGCCTGCTGGAACCGCACCTGGGACTGCGATGTCGAGAAAACGGGCAGCTTCAGGGAGACAGCATTCTGCTGGGCTGGATTGACAACGACCTCGGGCTGTTGAGGTTGATCGTAGGCTGCGTCCATAGTTTAAATCCAAAATGACCATTTTGGATCGTCAGGGTTACAAATATGGCGGGCGAATAAGCAATCCACGCGTGGTGAAACAAAGAGATCTTTATTGACAAAGTAACGAGATCAGCACACATGCGAATGTGGGAAGGTTAACCCGGGGTTCATTATATATACCAGGGCACAACCCTAAACCCCGTGACGACTACTTCCCGCCAAACCCAGTCACATGACCCTGTCCCCGACTGCCAAGGGGTCGCACAGTAAGTGGCCTAACCACCAGGTGGCGCCACAATGGTTTAATTGTACTCACGATAGCACGCAAATCAAAGGTACTGTCACGTATATCTTGGTACATGCAACAATAACGGACCAATAGCAATATCAACATCAGTGCCAGTGCCCCAAATAAATATATATTACGCATATAATATAAATTATACATATAAATATATGCCCCAAATATATATTAATACCAACTCATATGCATATATATATATATATATATCTATATTACTAAAAGTCTGTTCTTGACCGGTTTTGGCCATCTGTGCTGCGATTTCCGAGAGAACGCCGCCACCTACGGCCGTCATTTTTGGCCACCTTGCCCAGAGCCCCCCTCCGCCATATGTGTGCCGAGGAATTTTCCCATCGATGAAAAATGACAGAGATATTAATGATTTTACAAAATTCCCCATACTCTCTGCTGCCCCTGCTGGCGGCAGGGGGGAGGGACTATGAAACCAGGAAGTGGTGTGCCTCAATCAGTGTCTGCAAGCTGGAGGAAGGCAGAGGGTCACGTTTCTCTGAGCTGTGAATAACACTGAACACATGTCTACTCAAATGTAAGTGTCCTTAGTGGTTCTAAAACGCTTGCAGAATTAAAATGTTTGTAAAAAGTGTTTATTGTTTCTAAAATGTTTGCAAAAAGTGTCTCTTTTGATTCTACAATGCATGCAGAATGTGTCTTTTTTGGTTCTAAAATGTTTTTTTTAGGTTCTCCCTTCCTCTCCCCCCCCTTTCCTCCTCTCCCCTCCTCTCCTCTCCCCCCCTCTCCTCTCCCCCTCTCCTCCTCCCCCCTCTCCTCTTCCCCCCCTCTCCTCTTCCCCCCTCTCCTCTTCCCCCCTCTCCTCTTCCCCCCCTCTCCTCTTCCCCCCCCTCCTCCTCTTCCCCCCCCTCTCCTCTTCCCCCCCCTCTCCTCTTCCCCCCTCTCCTCTTCCCCCCCTCTCCCTCTTCCCCCCCTCATCCTCTTCCCGCCCCTCTCCTCTTCCCCCCCCTCTTCCTCTTCCCCCCCCTCTCCTCTTCCCCCCCTCTCCTCTTTCCCCCCCTCTCCTCTCTCCCCCCTCTCCTCTTCCCCCCTCATCCTCTTCCCCCCCTCTCCTCTCCCCCCTCTCCTCTCCCCCTCTCCTCTCCCCCCTCTCCTCTCCCCCCTCTCCTCTCCCCCCTCTCCTCTCCCCCCTCTCCTCTCCCCCCCTCTCCTCACCATAGCTCCCCTCTCCCATCTGCTCCCCCCTCTCCTCTCCCCCCCTCCCTCCACCACCCTCCCCCACCATTCCTCCCCTAAACCCCCTCCCCTCCACAACCACCCCTACCCCCTTCCCTCCATCCTCCCTCCCTCCGCCTCCCTGCTCCCCACCTCTCCCCCTCCCTTCTCAGCACACTCTCTCTCCCCCTCTTTCCCCTCTTTCCCCTCTTTCCCCTCTTCCCCTCTTTCCCCTCTTTCCCCCTCTCTCCCCTCTTTCCCCTCTTTTCCCCTCTTTCCCCTCTTTCCCCTCTTTCCCCTCCTTCCCCTCTTTCCCCTCTTTCCCCTCTTTCCCCTCTTTCCCCTCTTTCCCCTCTTTCCCCTCTTTCCCCTCTTTCCCCTCTTTCCCCTCCTTCCCCTCTTTCCCCTCTTTCCCCCTTTCCCCTCTTTCCCTCTTCTCTCCCCTCTTCTCCTCTCTCTCTCCCCCCCTCTCTCTCCCCCTCACTCTCTCTCCCCCCCTCTCTCTCTCCCCCCCTCCTCTCTCTCCCCCCTCTCTCTCTCCCCCTCTCTCTCTCTCCCCTCTCTCTCTCCTCCCCTCTCGTCTCTCCTCCCCCTCTTCTCTCGTCTCTCTCCCCCCCTCTCTCTCTCCCCCGTCTCTCTTCCCCCCTTCTCTCTCTCCCCCTCTCTCTCTCGCCCCCCCCCCTCTTTCTCTGCCCACCTCTCTCTCGCTCCCCCCCTCTCTCTCTCCCCCCCTCTCTCTGCGTCCCCGCCTCTCTCTCTCCCCCACCCCTCTCTCTCCCCCCCACCTCTCTCTCCACCCCCCCTCTCTCTCCCCCCCCTCTCTCTCTCCCCCCCTCTCTCTCTCTCCCCCCTCGTCTATCTCGCTCCTCCCCCCTCCTCTCTCTCTCTCCCCCCCTCTCTCTCTCTCTCCCCCCCTCTCTCTCTCTCTCCGCCCCTCTCCCCTCTATTCTCTCCCCGCCATCTCTCTCTCTCCCCCCCTCTCTCTCTCTTCCCCCCCTCTCTCTCTCTTCCCCCCCCCCCCCCCTCCCCACTCTCTCCCCTCCTGGAGAGCTCCTGGAGAGCTCCTGGAGAGCTCCTGGAGAGCTATGCGTCAGTATACGTCGCCCCCCCTCTCTCCCCTCCTGGAGAGCTATGCGTCAGTATGCGTCAGTATACTATCCATCCAAAAACTGTTGCAAGCAAGCCCTTTATAAAGCCAACCCAATTGGGCAAAAACCCTTTGCAAGCCAACAAAACACATTTGCTGACAGCCCTTTAAAAAGCCAAAAAGCCAATTGGGCAAACACTTTACAAGCAACAAACTCATTTTCTGAAAACCATATCCCGGGGACTCACTATGGAGTAGACATGCGTTCAGTGTTATTCGCATGTCAGAGAGTCGTGACCCTCTCGCTCCCTCCATCTGGCAGAGACTGAGTGAGCCACGATACTCCGGATTTTATAGTCCCTCTCCCCTGCCGCCAGTGGGGGCAGCAGAGAGAATGGCGAAATGTTTTAAAACGTAAATATCTCTCTGATTTTTCATCGATGGGAAAAATCCTCCGGTCCAGTCCGGCGGAGGGGGGCTCTGAGCGAGGTGGCCAAAAATTACGGCTGTAAATGGCGGCGTTCTCTCGGAAATCACAGCACAGTAAGTCAAAAGCGGTCAAGATCTTACTTTTAGTAATATAGATATATACCCAAAATAAACAGGCTTTATGTTGAAATTTGACAATCAGTTTACCAAATAACTGGCGCAAAACCTTTCTTTTCCCGAATCCACATTGCTTTTGGGAATTTATTTATTGTAGCGATGTTACAAAACTTACCTTCAGCGGCGCTGCAGTACTGCCACTGGCCGTGTGTGTGACTTTGGTGCCTTTGAGGGGGGGGGAGAGCAGGATTAAAATGCCGTTTTCTCCTGCCTGTCGGAGGCGGACTTCCTCGGGCTGCTAGCTGCCGAGGAATAATCGATCCGACTTCCATTCACGATTATTTTTTTTAAATCGCGAGACAATTTAATCATTTGATTAAAATAAAAAGCGACTTCTAACGCCCTCAAGGCCTACAACATGACGGATCGCAAGCACGGGACAAAACAAAGGGTGTCGTTCATTTTACATATAAACTTGCTTCTTGGGATGGCTTTAATCTAATTTTACGTTGCGAAAATGTGATTCGGGCCCCATACAAACCGGCAGTGTTTTTCCTGCTGATATGGACTTCAAATTCACCGCAAATGAAACGTTCCAATCGATCGCGTTCCAGAAAAACTCACTCGCAAGATGATTTAAATGCTCTTTTTTTTGGACAATCATGTCACAAGAGCATCTAAATCGTCTATATTTTTGTGTTATTGTCTACCCATAGTCAATATTTTTATACTAAATATCAGTTTTTGTCCCATGTATTGTGCAAAAAAATAAAAATTTTGATTATATTGAGTGGATGTTTCTAGATTAATTTATGGGAATTAAACATTAAATTCCTTCCATCTGGCATGTAAATTCATGACAGTGAAATTTAAAAATCATGTTATATTGTGAATTCTTGTGTGAATGGGATTAGTTTGTTTTTTGGATACTTAGACTATTTTTTTTAAAAAGATCCTTTTCTTAATGAGAAAGTAGTGAGCAGAAAGGCATGTCATGCGTTGTTTGAAGAGCAAAAACTTGTAGTTTACAATGCCAAAATTGAAAAGTTGAGGAAAAACAAGGTGTACGGAGTTGCTTATTGGTTATGATCTGAGGAATATGATTATGATATGCCAATGTACCATCTAGCAACTGATCTTCTCCATAAAGACTGGATTTACAGCATACAATACAATAATATTAAAGTTCTGATCTTGAGAATATCACATTTTTGAATTTTCAAGGCAGTCTGGGTGTTTATTACTATTTCCGTCACAACGGTCAATTTTATAATTAACTACAATTAGGTAATTAACTAATTTTATGCTTTAATTTCAGGTCATCCAAGTAAGATGTTTCAGAATGCTTCAATCTATAAGAACTGAAAATTTCATTCAGTTCTCTTAATTTTTAAGGATGTTATGGGCTTTTGACTGTCCTCGATCACAGCTTTTGTGTTAAGTCAATGCAAAAGCAATAGGGGACAAGATGCTAATTTCCGAGTATGAAAATGCCCATAACTTTATTAATACTGAAGATATGAAAGTGAATTAGGTGTCAAATTAAACTTCTTTTTATGCTTTATCTGATGGGATAAATTGCAGACTTGATTTTTTTAAATCTCAAAATTTTGTGACATTGTCGATCCAGAATCAAATTGTCACCTACACTCTCAGTCCAAATCCATATGGATATGACTAATGCATGAATGATGCATCCTCGGTGAATAATTAGGTTTTATAAAATAAGTTTACAAAAGTTGTAATAACTTCTGAAATCGTCAAGGCAATTAACTGTTCAAAATTCTCCAAATACTATTTTGGTACGTTGTATCTGATTTCCTGTGGACTTTTGTGAATTGTATTGCTGTTTGCTCTTTATGCAAATAACAACAACAATCTTGTTTCCCCGAAATCCTACATTACCCCCTTTGTTTGGACAGTTGCCGGAAACACTGCAAGACAGTTGCCATAACTATAACCCCTGAAAATGTATGCAGTTGCCTGAGAATAAGGTGTCAAGCAGTTTAGTGAAATATGATTGCAAGCTTGCCATGGGATGAGTGGAAATTTGAGCACTCTTTAGCAAATAAATATTTTATTTTCAAATGTATAATTAGTATTCAGATGTTAATTAGAGTGAGGGATCTTTAAAATTTCAGCCTTTAGCTGCTTTCAAAAATTAATCAGAGAAAGAAGGGCCCTCTGGAAATGAGAGGCAGTACCCAAGTACAATGACAGAAGATGTCCAAGAAAACAAATGCAATTCCCACAACTTACGCAGGGCAAACATGTGCTGGATGTTTGATGAGCTCGCCAGCTTATCGAAGAAAGAACAAGGTAGCCTTACATGGTAATAATGCACTGACAGATTCACCATTCTCTCAATGTATAAAGATGCCTCCTACACCACAGCCCAATAACCTTCATTGGAGTCATTGAGGGCCTGGATCTAGCACCATGTAACCTGGCATAGGGTCTGAGAGGTGAAAGATCTACCACAGCTGCCTGATCTCACATATTCAGCATCAATGAGTACAGGTGTAGCCAACCAGGATATTGAACCCTTGATAATTGTTGCCAGTGATTTTATTTTACTTTAAAGAAGTATATATAAAATTACATACTGAATTGTACTACCCTCTAGCACAAAAGTATATCATTCAGCCCATCATCCTTGTGCTAGCTCTTTGAAAGAGCTGTTTCATTTAGTATGAATTATATACAATTATGAGGCAGAGATATGGTAAACAGTCAGAACCCTTTTCCCAGAGTGGAAATGTCAAAGACTAAAGGGCAAAGGTGAGAAAGGCAACGTTTAAAGGAGATGTGTGCGGCAAGTTTCTTACACTGGAGGTAGTGAGTGCCTGGAATTCACTGCTGGGGGTAGTAGTTGATGCAGATAGTGCCGTTTAAGGCACCTCTGAATAGGTGTATGGCTATGGAGGGATATGGATTATGTGCACACAGATAAGAGTTGATGTTGGCATCATGTACAGTATAGATGTTGTGGGCCAAAGGACCTGTTCTTGTGCTGTACTGTTCTATTCTATGTTTTATATCAGCAATTCTTTTTTTAAATATTTATTTTATTAGAAGCAATTGTACAAGGAGAAAGTAATCGACATAACAGTTATACAATTTTCGTACTGGTTCAATTTTAACATTTTATAAACTAATAACTAAATCGGGAAAAAGGAAAAAAAAGGAAAAGAAAGAATTTCGAGAAAGACATGAAAAAGAAAATAGAAAAACCCCAGAGCTAACTCAGAATTAACTAAGAAGTGAAAGAAGTGGAGATATATCCTACTACCTACCCTTCCCTACGCCCGCTCACCCGACCCCAGCATCAGTTTTGAGTTTGTGTTCAACCATTATGTTGTTGAAGAAATTCAATGAAAGGAGACCATATTTTGGAAAATTGATCTGGTTTGTCAGTCAAGACGAGCCTTATTTTTTCTCGATGTAGTGTCTCGGTCATTTCTGTGATCCACATCTTCACTGTGGGAACTGTTATCTTTTTCCAAAATGTAAGTATATGCAATTCATATTTCAGCACAGGGTGAAAAAATGAAGATTAATTTCCATTTCATAAGCCATGTAAGAAACAATGTACTTCTATGATTCATAGATCCAATTTACATCATAGGATTGTACAATGTTATAGCATAGAAGGAGATTGTTTGGCCCATCATTCATGTGTTAGCTCTTTGAATGAGCTATCTAATTTAGTCTCATAACTCAGTTTTCTATCTAGAGTTCAAGAATAAATTGATCCTCGAGGCTTTCGGTAGGCTTTATTCGGAGCATTGCATGCAGTTCTGGTCATTCCTTTACAAGAAGGATATAGAGACTTTGTTGAGGCTGCTTGGATTGTATTAACTGTCAGTAGAAGATGGACTAACTTGGATTGTATTCTCTGGTGCTTTGGAGGTTCATTGAAGTATACAAAATCTAGACAGGCATTGATAAGCTAGGCTGTCAGAACATCTTTCCCAGAGTGGAGATGTCAAAGACTAGAGGTCAGAGCTTTAAGGTGAGAGGGGTAATGTTTAAAGGAGATATGTGGTGCAAGTATTTTACCCAGAGGGTGGGTGCCAGGAGCATGCTGCCAGGGGTGCTGGTGGAGACAGATATAATAGTGGCATTTAAGAAGCTTTTAGATAGCCACGTGGTTGTTTAGGGAATTAAGGGACATGGAACAAGTGCAGGTGATTAGTTTAACTTGGCATCTTGTTTGGCGCAGACATTATGGGCCAAAGGGCTTGTTCCTGTGCTGTACTGTTCTATGTTCTATGTGTGCTCGATCCAAACTTTCTTTGGAAGTTCTTGTGGAATCAGTTTCCATCTTCTTTCAGTAGCGCACTCCAGATCTGAATTGGTCTCTGAAAAACAAAAATCACCTTCGTTCCCCTCAAGTTATTTTGCAAATTATTTAAAATCTATCACTTCAGATTAAATCTACCAGAGAAAGCATTCACCCACCTGCTTTGAGAAAAACAATTGCAGTTCATCCAATCTCTCAGTACATGGATCCTTTGTTCCAGATATCCTTTGACCCTGGTATCCTCTGAAATCTCTCCAAATGCCTTGCCATCCTTCCTAAAGTGTGGTGCTGAGAAGTTTACACAGATTCCACTGAGACCTTAGTGATGTGTGAATGGGTTTAGTAAGAATGTATTTCTTTTGAATTCAATGTTTCTGCATTTAATGGCAGGTAAGCAAACACCTTATTGATTTGCCCTGTCCCAGATGTGTGAATATGCACCCTCGGGTTCCTCTGCTCTTGTACTTTCCTCAGAATAATATAGTTTAGTTTAGTTTAGAGATACATCATGGAAACAGGCCCTTCGGTTCCACCGAGTCCGCACTGACCAGTGATCCTCATACACTAGCACTATCCTATACACCACAGACAATTTACAATCTTTACCAAAGCCATTTAACCTACAAACCTGTGCGACTTTGGGGAGGAAACCAGATCACCCAGGGAAAATGCACTCAGTCATGGGGATAACGTACAAGCTCTGTACAGACAGCAGACCCTTGTCAGGCTTGAACCCCGGTCTCTGGCACTGTAAGGCAGCAACTCAACCGCTGTGCCCCTGTGCCACCCCTAGATATAATTTAGATTATGATGCATCTGCACATTGATTCTCCTGGACGGCAACTATTCACACTTTGCAGTTTTACTTTGCATCAATTTGAATGAAGAAATAAAATAAAACATATTTAAATACAAACCCATGTTTAGTTTAGTTTAGAGATACAGTGCGGAAACAAGCCCTTCAGCACACTGAGTCGGCACCTACCAGCGATCCCCCCACACTAACAATATCCTACACGCATGAGGGACAATTTACAATTTTACTGAAGCCAATTAACCTACAAACCTGCATGCTTTTGGAGTGTGGGAGGAAACCAGAGATCCCGGAGAAAACCCATGCAGGTCACGGGGAGAAGATACAAACTCCTTGCAGACAGCAGACCCTAGTCAGGATCGAAGTCTCTCTGGCACTATCTTTATCGCTACGCCACCATGCCGCCCATAATGAATGAAATGCTTGGAACACAAGAAAAACAATAAAAATGATTAAAGCCAAGGGCAAACTAATGTGGCTAATCTCTTGAAACGAAATTTGATTGGATGAAGCCATGGGAGTAACAGTTTGAAAATAGAGCATCACTGGTCTCTCTTGGGCACCAGAGGATGGCAAAGTTCAAGAGGTTTTCAATCTCTCCGTTCACAGGCTGGAGAAAAGTGACACCAAACACTCACAGATTGGTAAGACTGGCCAGTAGAAATCATCAGGGGGATGTCACGGTGCATCTGCCATGGAGGAGGTTCCATTCTGTTGCCCAACATGTTTTCACTGTGTGAGCTCAGGAGCTGAAACACTGAGTGTCAAAATTGACTTTGTTGTCGCCCCCCTGTATTCTTCCAGCAAGGCTAAACCGTCTTAGAGCCATAGAGCCCAGAAACAAGCCCTTCAGCCCAACTCTTCCACACCGATCAAGTTAGTTCCATTTGCCCATATCCTGTTTGGCCCATATCCCTCCAAACATTTCCTATCCATTTACCTGTCCAAATATATTTTAAATGTTATTATACCTGCCTCAACTTCCTCCTCCAGCAGCTTGTTCCATATGTGAAAAAGTTGTACCTCAGATTCCTATTAAATCTTGCCGTTCTCACCTTCAATCCTTGCCCTTTAGTTCTTGATTGCCAGCCCCAGGAAAAAGACCCATGCATTCACCCGTTGTATTCCCCTCACGATTTTATACACCTCTACAAAAGCATACCTCAGCCTCCTATACTCCAAGAAATAAAGTATTCGCCTGCCCAAACTCTTCCTTATGCTCAGGCCCTTGAGTCCTGACAACATCCTTGTGAATTTCTGCATAGCTGTATTCACTGAAAGCAGTGTTCAAGCCCACCCAGGCCACCAATCCAGCTTTTTATTTTGGCTATCTTCAGTTTAAACCAGCATCTGCAGTTCCTTCCTACACATTTTTCCAATCCATCCATTAATTTCAGATGCCAATTTGAAAATCCATGGACTTCAAAAGGTGCAGGCAGTAGATCTTAATTTTACAGTCATAGTCTAAATGTAGGGCAAATGGAAATAAATGAGGATTAGAGTTGAAACAACAAAATGGTTAGGCACAGCCCGTGGCACTCATGCAGATGGTGAGTGGACCTGATGGGGCAGAAAGTCTTTCTTCAGCCCATTAATTTGTGTGTACATCTCAGCAGGAGAATATATAGTGTGAATGGAAGGGCTGATGACGAGAATGCACTCTGTGTGTGAGTGGATTGACACAATAAATCAATTAAGCTGAAACCCTAAAAGAGAACAAATATTGCAAATTATTGCATGAAGCATGCATGAAGCTTTTGTTCTTGAGAAACCAGAGCCTAGATTTCATCCTCTGGTAGTGTTGTGGGACTGGTGTTGCTGATCCATATGAGGGGGGAGGGGGGAGGGAGGAGGGAAGGTGCAAGCGCGCGTGGGCACAGGCAAGGATTCAGTACGAAGCTTGACATTTTTTTAACCCTTGGATGTCCACTGCATCGTCCCATCTTTCATTTAACCTGGTGGGATGTGTTAGTTGTTTGGCATATGACAACTAACACTTCCTACCATTGCCTACTAGACAGTTCGTGGCAGCCATAGAATCATACAGCATAGAAACAGGCCCTTCAGCCCTGCTTGTTTATGCCAAACAAGAGCATGAAAAGATGGCAGATTTTTGGACACATAAAGCATCAAATGAGTAGGGGAGGGAGTGAGAAAGGGCTGCTGGGATAAAACCACAGCTATGATCTTGTTGGATGACAGAGCAGGTTCAAAGGCTGATTCTCCTGCTTATTTTCTCTTTTTCTCTGCTTTTTTGTTTCTATGACTACACAAGCAGTACTGGTTGTGATTTACACACAAAAAAAAACAGTATGATGAGTATGATTTTTCGTGTCTTTGGTTCTTGTAGAATGTGAAATTCTGAGCCAAACTTGGAAGCTTTATTTCCCTCATGCAATAAACATCTGAATTAGAAGTGGCAATCAAATTAGTAATCTGCCCAATTATTCAATGGGAGTATATCACTGGCCATCTTCGATGAGGCAAATGTTGGTGAGGTGGCATCTGCTGGCAGGTTCCTCCGGCATGCAGCGAATTGCATTTAATTAAAGAACAACTGGCAATGGAATGTAAAATTAATGATCAAAAGAAAGAGGCACAACACAGATTTCTGAGCTACCTGGGTTATGGTATTTTAAAATGTACCTATTTATGTCAAATTAAGCCTGTCTAATACCAAATGAATGCAGTGTAATGGCTTTGTTATAGTAAGGGCAACAGATTTCTTAGATTTTGCAGAGCAGTTAAAATGATACAGTATGCCTCCAGATTTTAGTTTTCCACTAATATGGTGCTGTGTCTGCGATGGTACGACATACTGGCACCTCTAAAAGGTTAAATTTCTTCTTTTTTTTCATGTATGCCAGCACCTTTTTGTCTATTAAAAATGCACAGTGGTTACGTAGTATTACTGTTATTAATTTATTGTATTTTTGATTATTTTATATTATCTGTGTGTCTTAATGGGCCTGTTAAGCTATGGCAAGTAAGAATTCCATTGTTCTGGTGCCGGTATCTATGACAATTAGACTCTCCTGACTCTTTAAACTGCCCTGAATGCTGATGAGTTTTTTTGTTTCAGTAATCCTCCTCTCCATTCCCCTTGGTTATGACGTCTGTACACGGCTCACGAAAAAATAGCTGCATTCGTACATGACATGCTTGTTCGATCGAAAACCAATAGATTACCAGGGAAGAAAGGTGATGATTGAATAAGAGAAATAGAGGAACAGATGGTTTTCTGGTAGGATGCAGTTCCCAGTCTGTGTGGGAGTTGTAAAAGGGAAGGTGTCAAGTGTATGGTGAGATTTGTCACAAGCCTCCTGCTGTATATATTAGCATATATTTGAATCAAGCAGTACGCTATCTGGACGTGCCTGGTTTGTGCTGGGAAATTTAATTTGGTGGATTTATAGCGGGGTCATGACTTTAAATCTTATTTGAATTTAGCATTAATTTTGTCTGCATGAGAGGTATCTGGCAGAGAAACAACTAATCTGTTGAACATGAAAACCGGCTAATGAGGATCACATTGCGTTTATGTGAATTGGAACAGTAACTGTGAAGCAAGCAAGGATATTGGTTTTCCACCATTCATAAGAACTGCTTGCCTCAAGAAGATGGTGAAGTTTATTTCCTGACCTTCAATTCTAGATGCGGGCTAACACAAGACACGTATACACCTTATGGAACATAGAACCGTAGAACACAGGAACAGGCCCTTCGGCCTACAATGTCTGTGACAACATGACACCAAGACAAACTCTTATCTGCCTGTACAAAATCCATTTCCCCTCAGTCCCTGCACAAGAGGATTTTTCCCATCGATGTAAAATAAAAGAGTTATTAGTGTTTAAAAAAAGGTTGAGATTCTCTCTCCTGAAGGCCACGCCCCTTCCGGAGGTGCCTCAGTCAGTCTCTGCAAGATGGGAGAGCGAGAGGGTCACGTCTCTCAGTCTGAGCTGTAAATAAAAGCCCTGTCCCACGTTAGGAGTTTATTCCAAGAGCTCTCCCGAGTTTACCCTGATTCGAACTCGGAGATTTACGGAAATGGCTACTCGTCATTACTCGGGGCTCTCGTGGACATTTTTCAACATGTTGAAAAATCTTCACGAGTCTTCCCATGCTTACCTGCCGTAAGCGAGTCTTCCCTAGTACCTGCCGTTAGCGTTATGAGCCGCTAAGAGACGTCCCCGAGCTCCGACGTACCCGCTACGTTCATTCTCCATGCTTACCACGAGTTTGATTTTTTTTTAACTTGGGAGAGCTGTTGGAATTAACTCGTACCGTGGGACAGGGCTATTAGAATTTGAACAGGGATATCGCCTGTTCCTGAATCCTTTTTAGTTATGTTAACATTTGGAGTCCCCAGCCTCGTCAGTCAGGGACGGTGCGTGGATCAGATAACTTGCTCTGTCATGGGACAACTTTTAAATGTTCCTTGCAGCACCACAACACAGCCTGCCAGTCCTTGACTCTCAGAGGGCTGGGGCTGTAGGTATTTGAGCTGGAGGTAGCCTTGACAGCGCTGAAGAATCCATATGCCTCAGATGGAAACGGAGAAGATGTGTTTGCCATCTGTTCTGGAATTCACTGATGGAGCCATAGGCTGACCAAAGAATCTCCTTCTATGTGGGCCTTGACTATCAAAAGGACAGGTTGGGTGAGTGGGCAGATGCATGGCAGATGCAGTTTAATATGGATAAATGTGAGGCTATTAACTTTGGTGGTAAAAACAGGAAAGCAGAATGTTATCTAAATGGTGTCAAATTGGCAAATGGGGAAGTACACAGGATCTGTGGGTCCTTGTTCATCAAAGGCCTGTCCCACTATGGCGACCTTATTTGCGAGTTTAGGAGAGTTTGCGCTTGCCACAAGCTCGCAGCATGGTCGACACGTGGTCGTAGTTGGCCACTGGTAAGTCTCCTTCATGGTCGAAAAAAAACGTAAGCACGAGTTTTCAGAACCAAGGAAAACTGTAATGTTAAATGCCCGCTAAACTTCACAGCTGTGTATCTCTGGCTTATTAAAAGTTGTCTGTCTTCTTAAAAGTGTCTCCACTCCTTCTCTC